>NW_024882608.1:0-239414 GCF_019059575.1 Amphibalanus amphitrite | reverse complement strand
CTCTTGTTTCGCATCGCAGTTTCCAGATCTCACAGTGCTAGGCTCATTTTCGCGTTGCAGTCTCCTTCATTCCAGCTCCTTGGTTACTCTTCTACAAAGTCCCGTGTCTGTCATGTTATTGTTCTACCATGACCAAGATTCGGTGTCGTTAACCCGGCCGGGCCCGGGGGTAATCCCAACCACCGCAGCCCGGGGGGGGGCGTTTTTCGCCCCCCCCCCCCGTCTAACTCCGTTAATAAGGGAGCTACGGAAACAAAAGCGATACCAAACGAAAGGTCATTACGAGACGATTCTAATGCACCTAAAATTTTTGACCTCAGGTCAATTTTCAAGGTCAGAGGTCAAGGTCAAAGGCCAAAACCGGCACATGTGTAGTGATCTCAAAGTAAGCCTTCTAGAGGACGGCAGGCTGCATCAAACCGGCAAAATTGGGTGTCAAACGAAAGAAGAGAATCTGAGGATTCTGAAAATGTGCTCCAAATCAAAGGTCAAGGTCAAGTTCACGCTCAAAATTGACCTCAAACTTGGCACTTTTTCGCACATCTTGCGTGCTAACTTCCAAGATGTTTTGAAATGTTTTGAGGCTTATCAGTTCCCTATTTGTGGTTCATCTTACGATACAAGGCTGCTCAAAGGTCAAGGTCACAGAAGAGTATCCCTGCTAGAGGCTATTTCACTGATTCAAGTTAGTAATAATAAATAAGACAATTTTGCCATCCGGAAGCTCTAAATGAAGGCTTAGAGGAAAATAGATGCCAGATTCGTGATCAGCGGGTACAAATCCATCATAAACGACCTTTCATGTGTCAAGGTCAACCAGAGGTCATTCGAGGTCACATGAGGTCAACATGAAACTTGACCTTTTCCGAACAAAATATATATCATTCGACGCGGCTTGACAAGGCGAATGCGATGGTACCACTGCCGTAGCTCTAGGACCATTTTTGTCGAAGTTATTTGCGAAAAACTAAAACTACATTTCGGGGTCGTTGACCTGACCTCTGACCTCAGGTCACCGAAACTATTTTTTTATTTTTCTCTAGGTCAAACGCTACACAGCCGTGCTCGTAATTTGTCTTTATCTCTAAAACTCTATTTTTAGCAGCTATTTGAAGTTTGCGTCTGTGACGCCGAAGTTTGCCGTGCAGGGGTCTAGAAAAATGGACTTTGTGACGTCATCAAGGGGGCTAGGTCCAAATTTTTTACTTCAGAAGATGTCAAATTGATGGGAGAAAAGGTACTGAAAGTTTCGCCTTCCTATCCCTAAGCGTTCGGGAGCTATCGCAAATACTCGCCAGGGGGGCGAAAAACGCCCCCCCCCCCCGGGCCCGCGAGGGTTAAGCCACGATCAAGAGTCGGTGTCGCTAAGCCCGTATCGTTAATTTGTGGTTCTTCCGTGTCTCTCTCGGCAGGTGAGCTGCCCTGGCAGGCGGTCATCTACTACAGGAACGGAACCTTCGTCTGTGGCGGCACCCTCATCAGCGAGCGGCACGTGGTGACGGCCGCACACTGCCTCTCCTAGTGAGTACCAGGACCCGGCGACTGGCTTGACTTCGACGTGTTCATCATGCAATATTGCCCTGCTACGATACTGCCTTCTATTGACGGCCACCCATTGCCTCTCCTAACCCGCGCCCCACTGGGGTCTGCGTATAATGCGTCCCACTGGGGGGGGGGCCTCTTCATAGCCCCCCCCCCCCCCCTCCTACGAAACTACTGGGCCGATCGTTAATACTCAAACGGCGTCTGATAGCCCCGGAAAAAAACTGTCGAGCCAAACCTAATTTCATTGACCTCGAGGTCACCGATGACGTCACAGGTCAGGTCAAAGTAAAAATTATTAGCATTTTGGCTTGTTCACATTTTGGGCTCTGGCCGCCGTCTTACATGTCAGATCAGGTTCACTTTTGGTTACACACTCGTGAACAGATAGTACTTCACTCGTGAACAGATGCAACTTTGGTACCCTGAGGGTACAACTTGTACTTTGAATTTTAGGTCAGGGTCAGGTCATCACAGGTCACGGAAATATTATATCATGCGTCGTTCACGTGACGCATGTTTTATGGTTCATTTACGCCATAAATTTCGAATTGTACGTCGTTTTGTGCCATTCCAGGTCATTTTGTGTTGAATTTAGCTTAGGTCAGGTCACTTTCAGGTCAAAAAAGGTCAATTTTTGAAGTTAAATTTTTCAACAAAAAAATGTGTCTATTGGAAGCAGTTTAAGCTCAGAAACACGATGGTGCTTTTTATATATGTGTAAGATGTCAAAAACTTACTATAAAAATGATTTGAAAAATTTATAATTGTGAATTTTTTGCAATAATCAATAATGCGCATAACTTGGCCATTTTTTAAGATATTTAGCTAAAACTTGCTAGAATAAATCATAAGCATGTGTTCTATCACATATATTCCGTTTTTCGAAAAGTCAAAAAGTTTTTGAGAAAAATAAAAAGATAAAAATTTCGAATTTTATTGTATATAATTTTCAAAATTTTCAAAAATTTTGAAAAACCGAGAAAGCAATTTGATAGCGCAGTCTATTCTTAGTCCTCTCATGCAAAGAAATTGGATCTAGCTTAAAAATGAGCTCTTGGGAGCGATTGCCGTGGTTCAAGGTTTTGCGTCGAAATCGGCCGAACATGACGTCACTCTGACGTCATTTCTGGCCGGCCAATGGTAGCTACGAAGTTTATATTTTGTTACAAGGTGTCCAATTGATGCAGCCGAAGGTACTGAAAGTTTGGCGTTGATACGTCAAGCGGTTTGGAAGTTATTGCAGAAAAACGGGAGGCGGGGGGCTATGAATAGCCCCCCCCCAGTGGGGCGCGGGCTAATCACTTAGTCAGTATCGGCGACCGAGGAGACTGTTCTTATAGAAAATAGGTAAGGAAGTATGTTTGCCAACAACGCAATATTACCGTGCGTTGGGTCGTTTTATTAGTTTTAACCCTCGCATGTGTAGGGGGGGGGGGTCGGATGGACCCCCCCATGGTTTTTCGCGAATAACTCGCGTAAAAAGCGGCCGATCGCGACGAAACTTTCAGTACCCTCTCATTGATTAATTTTACACCTACCCTGAAAATTTCATGACCCTGACCCAAATGACCTTTGACCTGTGACCTCTTTTCCGAGACCATGTTTGGCCGGAATCGCGATTCCGCGTATGTCGGCTGGCATTAGCCGCGCGTTTGCAAGCTTTTCGTGGTTTCAAACGTTCAAACATGTGATTTGATGTTGCTCCCATGCATTAGAATGGGTGTCAAGGTCACCTGAAGGTCAGGTCAGGTCATTGACCTTTGGTGACCTCGGGTGACCTCGGTTCACTTTTTCGAGTTTTACATGTTTCTAGGCTAGTTTTTGGAGCTGAATTCGAATTTAGCAACCATTTGAACATTTACGAAGTAGTTTTGATGCCTTTGTAACATGTTACGAAGCTGTCAGAGGCGGTTGACACGTACTACGAATACCCGTCACAGCCCCTACTGGTTGACCTGACCTGACCTGACCCGACCTGGTCTAAATGCTTAAAGACATCATCTGTGATCAAAACTAACACGATATTCGTGATCAGCACCCCGAAAAACCCCTTAGCAGCCACACTTTACGACTTTCTAATAGGTCCCGATTTTCCCGACTTTGGGTCATTGACCTGACCTGGAAGGTCAACCAATGACCTAGGTCCTTAAATTTGGGTATCATCGGCTTCCTCTCGTCACGGGCAACACGCTCGTTTTTTCCGCGAAGCTCTAGCTCGATCAGGGGCCAAACGGCAAGGGGGAGGTCCAACCGACCCCCCCCCCCCCCCTACACATTAGAAGCTGGCAAACGCCGCACACATGCGAGGGTTAAACCTCTGACAGACATGTAACTGCATGAATCAGAACAGCGCATTCCTCGCCTCAGTTCGTCAAAATGTTGTCGCATTCAGCAAAAGCTCTTCAATTTGATCGACTTGGCTTGCATTTTTGCGCTATACAGCACATCATTGGCGGTGCCACTAACCACTCGCAAGATATTGCTGTAGGGGAGAGTGGTGCAGGAGGCCCCCCCTTAAGCTCAGTTGCTATTTTTAGACAACTGATAATATTTAAGAGCTAACGTGTGCATGCGCTGTGAGCATGCATCATTTTCCCATACATATTTGCATTCAAAATGAATCTAGGGGGTACACAAACCGTAAACTTTAACATTTTGGAAAAAGTTGCAAAAGGGCCTCTTACACTATGGGTATGGTAAGACGCCCCCCCCCCCTCGGGCGTTTAACAAGGCAAGTCGACTTGTAAAAGACGTTTTGCGAACACAGCTGCAAGGCCTTTTATTTCGAAAAGCTAAGCAAATACGGTGTTATCGAAACCAATAACACTTCCAAAGCGCTCGAACAATGCGAAAACTAGCACAACCAAACGCTGATGACCAACGAAAATTGTACCTATTACCTCTAGAAAAAGAAACAGAAAAAAGAAACAAAAACAAACTCCTTGAAAAAAGAATGCCACGCCTGCCGCAGGTGCAGGCGTTTTAGCATCGGGGGCGTTTTTATCGGGGGGGCGTTTTATAATCCTCGAGGGGAGGGCCTCTTAAAAAAATGCAGTGTTTTAACGTCACAATATTTATGGTTTATGAGACATTTGCAGCGCACCAGAACATGGTCTATTCTGAAGCTAACATGTGACAATTTCGATGAGATAAGATTGCATTTGATAGTCATTGTTTTTTTCAGATATATAAGGGTGATAAAGATGCATATATCTAGCAAGTAAAGGGGCAAAAACAGAAACAGGCTTACCAAAAGTCGCTGCGACGCACCTGATACCTCAGGTTTCGTGAGTTGTTGTTTCAAGAGGGCTTCTGCTTTACAAGAACATTAAAAAATAAATAACATTATTGGTTTGGTAAAAAAAGCGAAGGGGCCTCTTACCGACCCTGGGCGTCTTACACGGATCTCCCCTATATATTGTAATATTAGTGCACTTATTCATCAAATTACTTATAAAGTATTTGTGACAGCTATCTTTGTAGAAGATGTAGAAGGAAAGATCTGGGCAACACTTTGGTAGACTCTATTCAGGTCTAGCGGTCCACGACGACTCAACGGTACACGAACGCACACAACATTTATACAGGGGCATCACGTCATATCACGTCATCAATCATTCATCCCATTGGCTCCCCGTCACATCATTCTTCCCAGTACTACTGACACAATGCCTCGGGCAACCCCTCCAGTCACACACTGATCAGGTTCACTCTACAGTCACTCCATACGGCATGATTCATTCACACTCACATGACCGCTGACTACACCTCCACCTGATTATCAGTAATCATCATCATTATTCATCATCAACATCAATACATTCGCTTGGCACACTCTGTCCATACAGCTCTTCCGGGGCTGTTCTCACACGTGTACTACGCCGCAGTACGGTTTGGCCATTCCGTTCTCGTTGGGCTTCCGTAACCTCACTCTGAGCGTCCTCCCGTGCACCGCTGAACGTCTCACTCGGAACGTCAGCTGCATCTTCACTCGTCTCCACCGGTGCTCCCGTATCGGGCGGCTCGGGAGGCGGGGGGTCAGTGTCCTGTCCCGTCCCCGACACCGAACCAGACGGCTTCTCGTGCAGCCGCAGCGTCCTGATCTCTGATAGGCAGTCTTCAGGTTCGGACTCACAGTCACTCATACTGTCTGTGTCGCCAACCTCCTCAAACCGTCGTCGGACGCAGCGCACATGCCACGGGGCACCATCCACCTCCACCAGTGGTGCCGGTAACAGTCGGGTCACCACGTCCCGCCGCGACACGTCCGTGCACCGCGTCGGCTGACCTCGGCGGCGTATCCACACGGCGTCACCGACCCGGAACGCTTTGCGTGCACTCTGGATGCCATCGTCCACTTCGGACACCGCTCGGCCGGGTTCATCGATGTTCAGTGGGAGGTCGTGGCCAGCGCGCTGGAAGACAGCCGCTGCAGGAGCGCTGCTAGGATGCATCCCGTCACGAGGCGTGGCGTTATAGCGGTGCACTGCTTCCCCGATTGTACAGCCTTGTCGGGCTGCAATCACCTTGACTGTCCGATGGTGGCGCTCGACGATGCCGTTGCCGCCCGCCTCGTGCACCGCCCGGAAGCGCAGCCGGACGCCCCACCGCGCGGCGAATGCCGCCATCCGGCGGCTGCGGAACTCCGTGGCGTTGTCCAGCAGAAGCTCTGCAGGCGCGCCTCTTTCCAGGAAGATGTTTTCCAGCTGGTTCGTCACCTCAGCCGCATCTGACCGGCGCAGTAGTCGCCAAATTCCATACCGGGATGGTCCACAATCAATAACAGTTAGATAGGACCGTTCCCGGTAGTGCGTAACGTCGATCGCCAGCCGTTCCCACGTCAGCGGCACACTCAGTGACCCTTGCTGCCAACGTACCGGTGCTGGGTCAATGGACTGGCACACATCACACTGTTGGATCACGGCGCGCACTGCCGACCGGGTGGCACGGGCGTCTTCATTCCGCCGCACGTACCAGAGGGTCCGACGGACTCCCTGATGTCCAGTACTCTCGTGCACTGCGCGTATCCGTGCGGGGTCGACATCCGGCCGTGGGTCCGCGATTGCTGCGGCAGCCACCGGCCGTGCGGTAGGCTCTGGGTCCGGTGTTTGGAGCCACTCCTTTGGCACACGAGTCAGTGCATCCGCCAGGTTGTCTGCGGACTTCACCAGGACGACTGTCAGCCTCAGGTTGAACTCCTCCACCAGCTGACGGATGACGTCGATCCTCCGGCGGATGAGCATCTCCCCGTGTGCCTTCGTCCGCAGGCGCGAGCGGCCGGTCAGGGCGTCATCGATCCATTTGTGGACCGTAGCCGAGTCCGTACAGAGATCGATGATGGTGATGCCCCAGGCGATCGCCATGTTCACGCCGCTGAGCGCCGCGTCCAGTTCAGCCATGTTTATGTGCATCGCCGCCTTCGACTCAGGCCGCAGCCAGCTCGCATCCTCCACGACGCCACCCTCGGGGTCCTCCAGGACGACACCGGCAGCGATAGAGCTAGCGTCCGTCCAGACCACCAACTTGTTCCCCTTCAGCCGCCATGGGCCTCGAGCCGGGTCACTGTCGTTCAGTCGGGCCACGACATGATCGACCTGCCCGCGCAGCCCCACATCCTCTGTTGGGTCGTCCCATCCTGCTGTTAGAGCATTGACGCGCCGTTTGAGCCACGCGGCCGCTGGTCGCAGCCATCCCACCACTGGCAGATGGGACACCAGCTGACCACACCAAGCAAACACAGCCCGACGCGTCAGCACTTCCGGGGGCGCCGGCACTGGGTTGTCACGACGCCAGCACAGCTCTCCAGCGACCGCACTCACCCGCAGTCCGAGCAGCCGTGCTCCCTCCGCCGCCCGCTCCGGCGGCTTGCAGTCCAGCCTGTCCAGGCCGTACCGGGCGAAGTGCTCCACCACGTGGTCCGCGCTGACGATTTCTTCGTCCACCAGGAGATCGTCCACATAAGGCAGCACTCCTCGGGCCACCACTTCATCCTGGAGCAGGACGGCTCGTACCACGGCCTTCATGACAGCCGGTGCGATGCTCAGGCCGAATCCGATGCGAGTCAGGCAGTATCTCTGACCTCGCACCTCCACCGTCTGGTACGGTCGCAGCCGCCGATCCAACCGGAGCTGAAGGTACGCCTTCCGCAAGTCCACTACAGCAATGCGAGCGCCATGCCGCCGCCAGCGACGAAGCTGATCGGCGCAAACGTCCGCATCTGCAGTGTGTGCGATTATGTGACCATTCAGCTCACGGTAGTCCAGGACAGGCCTCACCTTGTCCTGATTTGGCTGCGGGACCGCCATCAGAGGAATTAAACCTCGGACTGGGCCATCCACCCGCTCGTCGTACGGCTGCAGCCATCCTTCCCGGATCCACAGCTCCAGCTCGGCGTCATATGCTGGTCGAGCTTCCGGCGGCACGGCATACTGGGCGACCTGGTTGTGCAGATACTCCGGGCCTTCCCCATCTGCCCACTTCCATGCCACCGTCCACTCTCCAGTTTGTGCCTCGAACCGGGCCGAGAAGTCTGCTGCATCCAGCGCCAGCCCCTGGGGGTCGACCTCAGCCGCCGCCGCCGCACAGATCCGCACGTCTGTCGGCGTCCTCAGGCTGATGCCACCTAGGGCCGTGATGCCCGACATGCCCAGCACCATGTCCACTCCCAATGGACGATCAGGCACAACAAAGGCTGCGAGCGTCACTCGTTTGCCTTGGCACTCCATGGTGACTTTGGCCGTCCCACTACACCGCAACGACCCACCGTTCACAGTCCTCATCATCACCGTCCGCGGTGTCCACTGCTCACAACAATCCTTGTGCACGAGCGTGTCTGTGCAACCAGTGTCCACCAATACACGCCGCTCACGACCGTCTACCTTGCTCTGGATCACAGGGAGGACGCGATCTATTGCTCCGGGGACAGTGCTCGCGCTGACACGTCCCCCGAGGCGTTTGGGCAGGCCGCGGCGAGATGACCCTCAGTCCCACACGTCCAGCAGCGTCTGGGACGAGGTGGGCGCTTCGGTCGCTGCCGCCGCTGCAGATCATTGTGAACCGCCGCCACAGCTTGCGTCTGGTCATTACCAAGCACCGCCCGCGCGCGGGCGACTGTGCTCTCCAGACTGAGTTGCTCTGACCTGGTTCCTGCTCGGATTGTGTCCGCCACGGACGCCGGCAGACCGTTGACGAAGGCAGCTACCAGCTGTCGGTCCGTCACGCCGCCGAACAGTGCAGCATAGCGGCGCAGACTCGCCAGGAAGACATCAGCGCTCTCCCCCGGCTCTAGCCGACGTGCGACGAATGCTGTGTGAGCCGCGAAGTCGTCCATGGTGAACGCCTTAAACAAGGCGTCTCGTGTCGCCGTTGCTGACCGGCGGTCCACCGCGGACAGCTGTGACCACACGGCGAAAGCACCACCTTTCAGCCGCATGGGCAACACCTCCGCCGCCGACACACCGCGGTACTCACAGAGCAGTGACGCCTGCGTGTGCCATTCGACGACGTCGCCGCTCCCGTCGTACTCGTCGATGAGGCGAGGATCGAGTCCAGCTCCGATCCGGACCTGCTCAGATCCCTGCACCACAGCGCCCGTCTCTGTCGGTGTGTCCATGATAACGCCGAAATAGCTTGTAGAAGATGTAGAAGGAAAGATCTGGGCAACACTTTGGTAGACTCTATTCAGGTCTAGCGGTCCACGACGACTCAACGGTACACGAACGCACACAACATTTATACAGGGGCATCACGTCATATCACGTCATCAATCATTCATCCCATTGGCTCCCCGTCACATCATTCTTCCCAGTACTACTGACACAATGCCTCGGGCAACCCCTCCAGTCACACACTGATCAGGTTCACTCTACAGTCACTCCATACGGCATGATTCATTCACACTCACATGACCGCTGACTACAATCTTATATGACGTTTTCAGACAGGCATTCGTAACACAAATTGGTCAGATGTCACTAGACAGGTCACGCGAACTGCCGACCTGGATTGTGGGGACAGTTCTACGTCACTCACGGCAATAAAGCCATCATTCTAGCGTAAGCATATCCATTCATCATGACCTTAAACAGCTTTTTTAGCAGTAATAGGGTATTACAGGTGGTATATCGGTGATGTCACATCGGGCGAGCAAGTCTCCTGTTTTATGAGCAGTATTAACTTTCATTGCAGAGATGCTGCAATGCCACGATAAAGTGCCTATTGCAGAAGATGAGTCACGTTTCCTTGATTATTGCACAATTAATGACCACGTTTTATTGAGTAAGTACAATCTTAGAAGAAAGGACATAAAACAAACCAAAACTACGTTCGCCCTTTCATCTTGCAATAAATCAATCACGTAGCACGTCATCATTATCGATCAGATAAAAGGCATTATCGAAGTATTTTACGGTAAAATTCATAAAACTTGTAAGACTGGACAGAGGACGCACAGCTGTGACGACAAAATGCGAGGAATTGCGAGAGGTGATTCATCCTTCCCACCATCGCGCCTTACCAGTTCGGTAGTGGCTGTTAGCTGAGAATCTGTGACTGAGCCGACCTTGTCTGTAGCTTAGCTGACTCAGCGAGGCGTGGGTGACAGTAAGGGCGTCACAAGGT
Organism: Amphibalanus amphitrite; assembly: GCF_019059575.1. NCBI lineage: Eukaryota > Metazoa > Arthropoda > Thecostraca > Balanomorpha > Balanidae > Amphibalanus > Amphibalanus amphitrite. The sequence goes on along the minus strand of NW_024882608.1, from coordinate 229,250 downwards.
CCCTCCCACGTGGCGGATGAGGGTGATAGGATGTGGACAGACGGCACGATCGCTGAGATGGACAAAGTTGGAGCCGGTAGATATTTGTAGCTTGGCATCGCTCATCTTCAGGAACGCCCGGACATGTGGCTAGGTAATGCAATGCAGATTTGCAGTGATGCGTACGTTTTCGACTTTCCTGACTGCGTGTCTGTAAGAATGAAAGCGGCATAAGATCGGTGGAGACGGCGCAGATGCCGATCCGGCTGAGGTTTATCCGTAGATCCAACAAAATATATTATGTGTCTGTCTCAGTGCAGGTGTCTCTTTCCTGCAATATCCGCCCGACGGAGGTACTGGTCCGGCTGGGGGAGTGCCATTTGGTGTGGTGTGTTTCTATGAAAATTCTCTATGTCTGTATGTGATCGTGTTTTCTCCTGCAGTATCCGCCCGACGGAGGTACTGGTCCGACTGGGCGAGTACCAGCTGTTCTCTGAGAGTGAGCCGCTGCCCTACCAGGACATCGACGTCGCCGTCATACACATGAATGAAGGTCAGCCTTGTGTGATCTGACGGGGTCGACAAAACTAAAATTTGAAACAAAATTATAGCCTTTGCTGTCACTTCGTGTTATCTTACGTCATAGAGGCATCGTGTTCCATTAGTGATCACTGTGTTGACGCAAATTTTAAATATTGCCGATATTATATCGTAACTGAGCTGCTAATGTGAATAGATTGCTATGAAATGATCTCACTAATTCTTTTGCTGATTAAATCATCTACTTTTGAGCACGGAAATACACACATTACGACTGCTATAATTGACCCACTCAAATGCGTCGTGTCATCAATCGCCTGCTATCTCTAACCTAACTACTATGCCACCCTAGTTGACGGCTACGATTGCAATGAGACCCAAACTCCGTCTCTCTCACCGTCAGGTTTCCGCCAGGGCCCGCTGTTCGAGGATGCGGCTGTGATGGAGCTGTCCTCCCCCGCGGTGCTGGATTCCCACGTGCAGCCCATTTGTCTACCGAAACCGGGGCAGAACTTCAACGGACGTCGCTGCGTCGCGTCCGGGTGGGGCAAACAGGGCTTTGACGGTGAGGAAAGGCAGCAGCAGCGATTGTAAATCGACATCGATCGACCGATCGATGTCTCGTAGGATTTGTTAGCTATTTAGTGTTAACTAAAAAAGCTACGAACATTATCGATCACTCGTTCGTCTCTTTTAGGCCAGCGCTAAGTTATCCTAGTTAGATAAGAGACGTTTGCTGATCGCATTTTGGATCAGTGTCAGTGGCGTATCCAGGATCTTGAAAAGGGGGAGGCCAAACCTGCTCAAGGGGCCCCACCCTTACTTAGGGGCCCCAGTAGTGGCGTACTTAACCCACGCCCATGTGCGGTTCTTTGCCTTTTTCACCCATATGAGGGAGCCTTTTTAGGCACACTCGGCAATCTAAAAAAGAAAAGAAAAACGTGAAAAAAGCCATTGGTATCGATAGCTCTGCATGTAGTGTACGATTTATTTCAGCAGTAGGCATACAGTTTTTTTTTTTTGCTTTGGTCGTCGCCAGGGCCACTAAAGATTATCAAAACCAAATGTTTTGTCATTTCTTTACGATTGTAACATTTTTCAAAGGGCAGATGATGTCAATCTCTTAGTGGCTTGTGCTGTTTGAGGGCTGATACCCTTAACTTTGAAGGGCCCGACTCTGGTTGAGCTCTGATCTAGACTCTGATGGCCCTAGTCCACATTGGCCTCACTCCGACCTCTGAAGGCTCATTCTGGCCTCTGAAAGCCCCACACCGGCAACAGAGTGAACCTCGCTGGCCTCCGGGTCCCATAATGGCCTCAGGAGACCCATGCTATGGCTGACCTCATAGGGCCCCCGCTGGCTCTTGGGAGTCTTTGAGTCAGTCTGACGACCTTATGCCGCTCTCGAACCCACGCCGGTCTCTAGAAGCCCATGATGCCCCCTGAGGGTCCCACGCCGGCCTTTAAGGGCCACTCCTACCTCAGGGGGCCAAAACATGCATAAGTCCTGAAAAGTGGCTGCCAAGGCCCTCGAGGTGGCCTCTAATGGCCCGACACCAGCCTATGAAGGCCCGCGCTGGCTTCTGAGGGCCCAGTACCAGACTCTGAAGTCTGAAGTCAGATGACAGATGGTCCCACGCTGGCCTCAGATGGTTCACGCTGGTCACAGAGTGCCTTACACTGGCCTAAAAGGGCTTCACATTGTCTTCAGAGGGCCCCAAGCTAGTATCGGTGGCCAATGGGCCTCAGTCTGACCTAAGAAGGCCCCATGTCGCTGAACTTAAAAGATCCCACGCTGGACATAGACGGCCCCATGCTAGACATAGAGGGTCCCACACCAGGGCCTCCTCTAACATGTTAACTGGGGGGGCCGCGGCCCCCCCCCAGTCATGCCGCTTCCCCCCCCCAGTGGAGCTGAAATGGCTTCACTGGGGGGGCCACGCAGTTAAGCAAATATCGTAGAAAAACGAGGAACTTTCACTATAAGCTTACCAAACAAACAATCCAGATTATCTCAACCGATCACCACGTTACTAATTTTAGTTTCCTTATATCGCTGGTTTCTTATCTACAGGGTTTCTTTTACAGATCCGCCTCGGATGAGCCGCGGAATGAGGGCAGACAATGCAGATTTTATAATCGAACGCCGACTGAAGCCCGAACGGGGCATCACTTTGAGAAGGAAACAGCCCAACTGGAACGGTCGCCCTCTATAGTCTCAATCAGTCAAGCGCTTATGGTTCAACACGGAGAAGTATTATGTTTTTTCGGGAGACGGGTTTATTCTTGAACAGGAAATTTTCCTACGGTCAAATTAGAGTGCAGCTGAGCTTTATAGCACGATATAAAAGTTTTTTTTCCAGTGTTTGGGCTAGCGGCGATAAGCCCTCTCACTTATTGAGGGGTATGATAGACCCCACCCCTAGTTTTTTTTTTTTGCGAATAACTCGCATAAAAAGCGGCCCAGCGTGGCAAAAGTTTTAGTAGGTATCCTCGTGATTACTTCAATTCTACACATTTCCTGAAAATGTAATTACCCTGTTCCCTGACCCTCATTCTCATTGACCTGTGGCCTGTTTCTTGAGTCATTTTCAGGCAAGTAGCTTTTTAGGATGGTAAGCTGTTTTTAGGCAGGTAGCTGTTGGTTTCCAGCGTTTGGGAAATCGATACCTAAGACCTCTCACTTTCTGCAGTCGGTTAGATTCCTTACGCACTGCTGTGCCGTTTGATACTTTTTTTTTAATAAAGGCATTTTATTTCATTTTCGGAAAGCCGGAAATTTTCTTCGATTTCGGACGCTGCGGGGGATATTTACCCCAAATGTCACCCTGCCCGTGCCGGTCCGGATCCACCGGTATAGGGTCAGGTGGCCTACTATTTCTTTATTTTTTCAAAATAATATAAATAAATATATAATATAAATAAATAAAATAATAAATAGATAAATAAATAAATAAATAAATATATAAATATATAAATAAAAATAATGGCATTAGGGCTGTGACGAAAAATGAGTGGCCTAAATCCGATGAGAAAACCGGATTTGGGGGTACCCCAGGTTTGGGTTCTGAGCCTCTGCCCCCCCCCCCCCCCCCCAGTGAAAATTCCTTAGAGGAGGCCCTGTCCCATACTGGCCTTAGAAGGCCCCACACTGGCCTTAGAGACCCCACAATGGCCTTAGAAGGCCCCACGCTGGCCTTAGAGGGCTGAGCGCTGGCTCCTTGGGGCTCTACACCAGCGTCAAAGGATCCCACGCTCGAGTCTAAGCTTCTTTAGGGCCGCCAAAGCGACCTCTGAGGGCCCACGCTAGCCTCTGGGGGCTCGGCCTTAGCCTCAGAGGGCCTATGAGGGCCAGCAAATGACATTTTAAGATAGTTTGACGCAGTTTGACTTTATTTATGCTTGGGCCAGTACTTTAAATGAGGCCCTGAAGGTCGTTTCTCTTGGGACACTCAAGCAGGCACGTACCCAGGATTTCGCCCAGGAGGGGGCCACCTGCTCTCAAAGGGACCCACGGGCCACCCGGATGCCGCTGTCAACCAAGGCAGGGGCATATCCAGAACCTTTCGATGAGAAGATTGGGCACATTGGGTCCGGTCCCCCTTGCAGACGGGCCCCTCTGCCCGTCTGTCTGTCTGTCTGTCTGTCTGTCTGTCTGTCTGTCTGTCTGTCTGTCTGTCTGTCTGTCTGTCTGTCTGTCTGAGCCCTGAGAAAATGTGCAAAATTGGCAGGTAAAAATATAATTTTTGCTCAAGAAGTATGCATAAAATGCACGGTATTTTATGAGGAAGTGAAGCGAGCGAGCGCCTCACAGTCACCTGTGCTAGTCCCCCAGAGGTGTCGGTGAAAGGCCCTCAGATGCGCTGGTGTGGGGTCCTCACAGGCGCCGTTGTGGGGGCCTTTGGGCTTAGAGACACTGGTGGGGGCCATCACTTTGGCATGTGTGGGGCCCTGAAAGTTACTGGTGGCCCTTCATAGGCCGGCAAGGGACCCTCAGAGGTCGGTGAGAGGCCCTCAGAGTCACTGGCAAGTGACCGTCAGCTGTGCTGCTTAGGGCCCTCGGAGGCGCCGGTGTGGGGGCTCTCAGAGCCGCCGAAAAGTAGGCACTGGTGTGGGGCCCTTAGAGGTGGCAGTGGAGGCCCTCGCAGGCGCCGTTGTGAGGGCCCTCAGAAACACCGGTGTGGGCCGTGGGGCCATAGCAAACGGGTATGGGCCCTTACAGCTGATCCCTTATTGGCCGGCAAGAGCCCTCAGGGCCGGCAAGGTCACTCAGAACCTGGCGTGAGGCCCTTCTGGAGATAAGTGTGGCTACACAAGAGCCCATGGGGTGTTCTCACAAGCCCTGTGGTCTCCTTTTCAGTTAAAGCGTTGCCAGCGCGGGCCCTCTGCCGCCAATTGGCACCGCAGGGCCTCTCGGGTCCGAGGGCACCCTAAACCCTATACTGGACACGTGCCCCCTCGCCCCTGGCCATACCATTGAATCCGAGTGATCACGGGCCGTTCAGGTACCTAATCAGGGGCCTCTCAGGTGACCAGGGCCTTTCAATTGACCAAGGGTCTTTCAATTGACCAGGGGCCCACCAGGTGACCAGGGGACCCTCTGATAACCAGATGACGGTTATACTAGGGGCTCCACGGGTAACTAAGGGCCTTTATGTGACTGCAGCGGCCCTTCATATTACCAGGTACTCCCCAGTTAAATGGGCCCTTCAGGTGACCATGGTTTCTTCAGATCACTGGTCAGGGGTCACCCAGGGGATCAGGGGCCCCTCAGGTAGCTAGGGGCCCTTAGATAACTAGGGGCCCCTCAGGTAACCAGGGCCCCTCAGATAACCATGGGCCCTCATATACCAAGAGGCCCCACTGGTAACCAGAGGCCTTTCAGATAATCAGGGGCTCTCAGGCAATCACGGGCCCCTTAGGTAATCAGGGGCCCCTCAGGTAAGCAGCGGCCCCCAGGACACCAGGGGCCCTCAGGTAATCATGGGCCCCTCAGATAGCCATGAGCCCCTCAGATAGCCATGGGCCCCTCAGATAACCAGGGCCGTCGGGCCCCGTAGCCAGGGGCCCCTCAGGTAACCAGGAGTCCTTCAGATAACCAGGGACCAGTCAGGCAACCAAGGCCCCCTCAGATAACCAGGGGCCCCTCAGATAACCAGGGGCTCCTCAGATAACCAGGGGCCCCTCAGATAACCATGGGCCCTCACAGATAACCAAGGGCCCCTCAGATAACCAGGGACCCCTCAGGTGACCAAGGGGACCCTCAGGTAACCAGGGCACCCCTCAGGGCCCCCATGGCCCCCCTTGGGTACGTCACTGCACTCAAGTGACCCAAAGGGCCCACTTGCATGTTTGATGCCAAAGGGGGAGGCCATGGCCTCTTGGCCTCCCCCCTGGATACGCCACTGATCAGTGTGCTCTGTGCAATTCGTTAGAATTGACGTTTTGTTTCGTTTATGATGTTTATACAGTCTTAATTATTTTGTGCTCTTATGCTCCATTTTGTGCTTTTTAGCCGGTGCTCCGTCCATTCTGAAGAAGGTAGAACTTCCAGTCGTCAATAGCGAGCTGTGTGAGTCCAGTCTGAAGGCCACCAGACTGGGCAGCTTCTTCAGACTCCACCGGAGCTTCGTCTGTGCCGGAGGAGAAAGTGGCATCAATGCCTGTCAGGTGAGGGTGGTGATCGATGGGGACGGGGTCAGGAAGTCTGACTCGCATATTGAATATCTTGCAAAAACTATACCTTTCACTTAATCAGATACCTTGTCACGTAAAACGTGGGCTACATTGATCGCCTCCTTCTTGAAATGCTGTCTGCTGGATGTGGCCTCTAGACATCGAGCATTACCGCTGCGCTAGTTTCTTGAAATTGTAAGCACACCTGCGTTCGCTCTCGATTCCCTCCCAGCCCCTCCCGCTGATCAGTCAGTGTGTGACATTGAGTGACGCCGCTCTCCTGTGTGTTCCAGGGGGACGGCGGCGGCCCGCTTGCCTGTCTCGTGGACGGCTCGTACGTTCTGGCCGGCATCACCTCCTGGTCGGTGGAGTGTGGCAGGCCCGACTCTCCTCCGGCCGTGTTTGCCAGCTCCGTCCACGTCCTCGACTTCATCCAGAGGAGTATTGGAGCTGCCAGTGCACCGAGCGGCAGCGACAGCAGCATCCGCCGAGGGAACAGGCCCGACCGGAGCGCTACCTACGGCCGGTAGAGAGCAGCGCTAGTTATGTACCTGTGTTTCAGATGGCAGCACATGCACCTGCCACCGAGGGCATGTGCTGCGCTCGGGGAACGCTGTGTCGGGTGAATGCTATGTTGGAAGTCTGTCGGTGCTTCTAATGATGTGTTGCAAATGGTGTCAGCGAATAATCAGGGAGGAATAAAGGGTGCTTGTGGATGATGTTTTGAACACGCGAGGGTGCACGGCTACTGGCTTTTTAACACGCACCTGACTAGGATCCCCTTTTTCCATACCGTAAGTGAGTGTGGGATGGCGCTCTGCAGAGCAGAGGAGGGGGCTCCAGCCAGCCCTTCCAACCTTTGAAGCTACTGGGCGGTGGTCAAAATTCAAGCGGCCTTTGGTAGCGCCGGAAAACAACCATCGAATGGACCCTAATTTCATTGACCCTGAGTCACTGGTGTCTCGGGCTAGGTCAACTTTCTATATTAACCCTAGAACGCCTAGGGGGGGGGGGGGTTGTATCAACCCCCCCCTGAGGTTTTTCGAAGTGCACGCTAAACGGCTTGTCGTAGCGGGCTGAAATTTTCAATATCCTCTGGGGCAACCTTTGCGCATCTTTTGCCGAAAAAAATTGATCGGGTCATGTCAGGTCACGGAGTTATGACGTCATAAGAGGTACAGCCTCCGGCCGACAGTTACCAAACGTGTGCGCCGAATCCCTAGGTTTTCTGCCGGTGATACCCACATTGTTTGATGGATCATGATGAAACTTCCCATGCATGTTGGGGCAAGCATTGGCTATCGTGTGGTGCAAGAAAATTGATCGGGTCAGGTCAGGTCACGGAGCTATGACGTCACAAGAGGAACAGCGTCCGGTACTATTTTTGAAAAGCGCCCGAACCACTATTTTGCTAATTCTTGTCACCTCAATGGGAATATGCAGCAATATTAGCTTCTATAGGGAGCAAATGGATCTCCCAAATCCAAAAATACAATCAGATTTCAAAAATTTAAATTTTGATTTTTCGAATTTCTGCCGCCGACTGTGACCTTGCCGACTTCCGGCGCTCCCAACGCGCCATTTTTAGAGCTAGGGAAACGAAATACATACCAAACGATAGAGAATTGATCAAGGAACACGATAGTGAAGGTTTCAAGTCGATATCTCCCACCGTTTTGCCGCAATCGCCGCGGAAAGTTGAAAAAGTTTGATTTTTTCGGAAAATTTGACCTTTGACCGGTCATAAGTAGGTCAAATGTTGACCTATGACCAAAAAATATACCACCAATCGCGAGATCTCGTTGAGAGCAATCCGTTGGTTTTTTCCGCTAAGCTCTACGACCTTCCGTTTCGAAACGCCAGGGGGGGGTCGTAACAACCCCCCCCCCCCCTGGTCGTTCGTGTTATGAGAAATGGCCTGGTCGTGCGAGGGTTAACCCGCGACCGCCTGAGGGGGGTCGGATCCGACCCCCCTCCGTTTTTCTTGAATAACTCATGAACCACTTTCGCTATCTACTTGAAACTTGGCATACCTTCTCCCCCATCAATTTGACGTCTCTTGAGCAATTTTTAAGAAAAAATTTCCATTTTTTTTTAGATATATCGATTTTAGTGATGTAACTACATGGCGTTTTTAGTCAAAAAGTGGTAAATGTTTAAAAAATCGCCAAAAATCAAGGTTTAAAGCAAATTGCAAATTAAGGACATGAAAAGACGCAGCTCAACGAGTTCTTTAAAATGGCTATCTCGGATTTTCCATAAAATGCGTTTTTTACCCCTAAAAATTCAAATAACTATATTTTTTGGAAAACAGATAATAAAATCCAAAATTTTGGGAATTTCCAAAACACCGAAATATATGTTGTAGAGCTCTATTAGAACATTAGATGCCCCAAATTTCAACTTTCTATCTTGATTTTTGACCCCCAAATTGTAAAAAATAGCTCCAACATGCATAGGGCATGGTGACGTCATAAGCATTTTCGTGAATTAGAGGCACTTCGGAACATCGCATGTGACAACAAATGGCACCACTAGATTCCTGGGACAAAGCTCGTCTAGAAAAGTGCATTTTTATGTCAAAAATAAAAAGTTTAAAAATTGACTTTTTTTCTTAGCCCTCGTTTAGTTATGTATGGTATAAACGATTTTTATGCTTTCAATGCACACTATCACCAGCACAGTGACTTGGGGTCACATATAACCATTACCATCGGATTCGGCGTGAAAAATAAGCCATAAAACATGTGTCGCACGCCCATGTAGCAGAAAGTGAAAACCGTGACCTTTCGTGACCTGACCTGACCTTGACCCGTACTTAGTATGACCCCTATACGCACATGGTACCTTCACTAGGCCTTTGAGGTCATTTTTGGTGAGTTTCGCGCAGCAGGTATCGATTTCGCTGTCCGTAAGCCTAATCATGCAAAACCCCTGAATTTGACCTTTGACCTGACCTTGACCCGAAAGTTGACCTCAATCTTAAAATCTTAAGAGTGCTTTGGGAAGGTCTCGTAGAGACCTTTCCAACGCCGCCTCGCGAGGCTCGATACGACCATTGGTTCTCGAGATAACAGGGGGGGGTCGGATCCGACCCCCCCCCCCCAGGCTGTCGTGGGTACGGAAATAGCCCAGGCGGTGCCGGGTTAAGAATTACTCCGGAAGGACCTATCGGCGGCTGAAATTAAAAATGCGTAATGGAAATACCTGTAGCTTCGCTTATTTAGGACCCGCAATCAACAAAGCTTTCCAAAATATCCCGAACAAAGACTTTAACCAGTGCTTCGTCCCGATTACAGCGTATTGTCACATCTTAGGTTTCCCACGCACACCATGTAAAGCGACGGGATGTGTGATGTTTAGTTTAAACAATTTATCAGCGATACATAGCCAAATTCGGAACCCTCTCAATCTTCAAATCAATCTCAAAATCGATAAGAAGGCTGGAGAACGATGACTTATTGAAAGGTGGTGTAAGATGTTTTGGATATTGAGCTTTTGCCAATAATTCAATTCACAAGTATTTCTATCGAGCTCGTGTTATTTGATTTCTTCATTATGTTATAACGAACAAGAACATAAATAGAAAAATAGGAATCGGATACAAACTATCCACCTTACGCCTTTAAATATCTAAAACGATTGCGTCTTTCTAATTTGTTTGTGTTATTATTTCTTTAGGTAAAAAAGAACATACGAGAGTACTCGTAAATAGTAGTCGAGGTTTTGAGGTCGATAAAGTAAAACTAGGACAGACTGATAAAAGTGACCAAAGAACTTTTGTACGACTGCACTGGTGGCATTTAACCGTACCGGACTTCAATGAACGTTCTGGTGTAATGTAACTGACGTGCTCGTGACGGATTTTTGCGCCCGGCGGTGGACTGCGATGGGAATCGTCAGACCGTGACCTTCACTCGCCCTGTCACGCCATCCATCGGACACGGAGCGGCCCCCTCTGACGGGACTCGGAAACCGGGCCAGCGAGTGTCCGTGAAGGGCCGGGGCTGGCTGTCGGCTACGTCATCGGGTGGTCAGTGGTGGTGCATAATGCGAGAGCTTTCCACAAGATAAACGTTTTGTATTCATTCTATTATTCTTTTTTTTTTCTCTCCAGCTCTCTCTCTCTCTCTCTCTCTCTCTCTCTCTCTCTCTCTCCCTGCCTCTCTCTCTGCCATTCATCTTACCCTCTTCCCCATCTGACATCTTGACATCTTTTCCCTATCCTCTTTCAGAAGCATGGCGCAACAGTGCTAGCCAAATTTCAATTTTTCAGAGCTCAAGCTGCACAGTGCAGGTAGACGGGTAGACGCCTCAGTCACGGACACAATGCACTATATGCGGTGACATTTTGAACCGTTTCTTGCTTATGAAAGGCAAATCGATGTCGACGCACTTACGATCAGTGGTGCCCTTTCCACGACTTTTTGTGCACAATCAATTGAGTGCCCTTTAACACTTATCGTACTGAACGGAGAGCTGCTGTTTTTGAAAGGACCTTTCGCATTTGTGCAACTATCTGCGTAAGCTTTGACCTTTGTCGTGAATCGTGATGAAAGAACCCGGGTACCGGACCGACTGTTGCAATTCGATGATTATTTAATCGACGCACGGATCGAAGCACTCGGTGGGAGACTACACTATATAGATTAGCGCAGAAAGGAAATACGATGAGCGTTTTTGTCTGCACCGTGATGAACGTAAGATGCGTTAAAAGCAAATCATGAACATTAACCAATTTGTAGTTCGAACAAATGGCTCGAAAAGTAAAGACCTATCAGTGCATGGTAACGTCATGGCAGTCGGGAACATTTTTTTCGCGAGACACGCTTAACGAGCGTAGTTAGTTACCACATTAATCCTATTAACCTGATAGAAAGCCACGTTTAACTGCGGCGCCGCCTGCCCCAAAAGAGCGGCAGACAGTCAATCGTCGAGACCAAAATTATGTGGAAAATCCCCCTCAGCACCCAATAGTCTCCAATGGGATTTCCACTATCCTCAGTAGTCATGACAGTCTGCGAGATAGAACAATCCGCGATCGATGACAATCTATTTGTCGGAGCCAGCCACCGCGGTGTCTGCTTTACAGAGAACCGATAGAATGATGCGTCAGAAGTCAGAACTGCGCTCCCAGTCGTGGCTCTAATAACTGGTTGAGAGGTGGTTTCTCCTCTCCTGTCACTATTGGCAATCACTCATGATGCGGTGGTGGACCACGAACGGTTGTTCCATGGCTTATAGTATAGAAGTGATGGTTTTAGTGTTGGATTTGTCACAGCTTCTGGAACTGGCGAGTTGCACCGTACTCGGAACTGGAGAAATGCAGTGGAACTGCAGCCGCGATTGGGGATTATTCTTTGCGCTTCTACCCCACTCTACAGGCATAATGGCCTTGGACATAATCATGTCCATAATGCGTTCCAGGCTATTTAAGTTCAATAAGCACCTGCCTAATCACTAGACCGCTTGCAGTAAATCGTCTGTTTCGTTCGCATTCGTCTTTCTGAATAGCCCGGCGTCGTATACCTACCTACTAAGAAACGCCGCGGATTTTACATAAACAGCCTCATCGGATATGCATCATGACCGTGCCCTTGAGCGGTGTTTATCACCTTAGGGCTTGTTCATTTTTTTTTTATTACCGGATCCTCGTTAGTTCCGGTCTGTGGTAGCGGGGATGCCGCCAACAATGGACACACGGGACGCCTCTATAGTGCTTCCGGTGCGATTGGCGGCATTGTGACGACTCCCACTCATGGACAGCGATGGAAAGAGCTGCAGGGAGCGGGAAATGAATGTATGCTCTCGGCATTCTCTCTCTCCCTCTCTCTCTCTCTCTCTCTCTCTCTCTCTCTCTCTCTCTCTCTCTCTCTCTCTCTCTCTCTCTCTCTCTCTCTCTCTCTCTCTCTCTCTCTCTCTCTCTCCCGTTTCAAAACACCACTCTGCACTTCGGCACTGCAGCTTGTCCCGTGACATTACATGGCAGCAAAAGTGATAACTTTGGCAAAACATCGATTGTTTACACATTTTCGTTGCAACAGTTACCCTTTTCCACTGTAACATACGTTGAACTTATAACACTTGCCTAATGAAAGTGTCGCGATGAAACGGGAAAATGGGCACGGGAGCCAGCGACAATCGAGAGACGGGGAAAATTCCACGTTAAACGTGTACGAGGATGAAACACACACGACCTACGAATGTATTTACTACGTGCTATCGGCAGCTCTACGAACTTCCGTCCTCACAATATAAGCGGAAGCGCCAGAGTGCTTACAAACCCCGTCCCAACCGGGCGTGGGACATCCGCCGGCCAGGGGTGTGGTGGGCCGTTTCATCAGCCCCAGGCGAACCAAAGGCGGGCTTTGGAGCGGCGTTATCTGATGCACGCAGCCGACCATGGCAGTACGGACGTGTCACCGCACTGGACAGCGAACTGACGCAACGACACGCCAGCGGTCAGCGTCCTGTTAGCGCTGCAGCACGTGTGTTTGTAAGGATCCACGGAAGCCGCGGGATAGTGGAGAGGCTGTGGCTAGGAGTAGGGAGAGACAGCGCTGCATGATTTCAGGTGCAAATGCTCATTGCTCATTTTCCTAATTCATTTTGAATGAATATAAGTGGGGCGTTTATCGTGCGTTTGTATTCCATAGGACTTCCCTTGTCATTTTAGGTATTCATGCGCATTTTTAGGCGTCGTAGTGTTTGCAAGGTGACATTTAACTCTCGCCAGTGCGCTGTCCCTTATAACCCTATAACCCAGGTGGCGTGGCTGAAGCATTTTCATCAAAGGCACGGATATATGTCACTCCGTGTATGTATATTTTCTGCAAAGTCAGCGGAATCGCCGATGAAGTGCGTATACCAATGCATGTCATCAGTCCCCACTAATTGCAGTGTACATGATAGACCCAAAGCCTCTCATGAATGGCACAACGCACCTGAAGGGCCAGTATGCCGCAAACGACAGAGCATGACTCTCTGATCGCTGATGAAAGATAACATAGCTATCTCAGATGCCCTCTTCTCAGCACTCCACATAGATCCACTGATTCCTGTTCACATCTCCTCCAGTACTTTCCGCATTCCACCTAATGACAACTTCGTCACAGCTGTGGTGGTTATGCACTCATCTGTTCGAGGAAGGAAGCTCCTAGCCTTACATCTCCTACACTCCCCCGACGAGCTATCCCCGGCTGGTCTAGCCCAGGTTGGCCAGCGCCGCCTGCAGCTGGTTGATCTGGTTGACCGCCTGCTGAACCTGCGCCTCCGCCTGGGCCACGGCGCTCTGGACTGCCAGAGCCGGGCCGGGGCCCACGTCTCCGGTCGAGGAGGCACTCTGGAAGCTGGAGCGCACGCCCAGGGGTCCGACCCCGCTGCCGGTGAAGGCCGTCTGCACGCTCTGGGCGCTGCCCGGGCCGCTGGACACGCTGCTCTGGAAGAAGTTGCCGTTAGCGTCCGTGCCCTGGAAGCTGGTGCCGGCGCTCTGGAAGGAGCCCTCTGGCCCGGAGCTCTGGAAGGCGGTGTTGCCGCCGGCAGAGGCGCTCTGGAAATTGGTGCGCGTGCCCAGAGTGTCGGGCACCGCGCCGCCGGCGCTGGAGCTCGAGCTCTGGAACGAGGTGCGCGTGCCGAGCGAGTCGGGACCCAGGTCACCGGTGCTGGAAGAGCTCTGGAACGTGCCCTGGAAGTTGTTGAACGGGAATCCGGGCCCGAATCCCTGGAAGAAGGTGCCCGGGTTGAAGGCGCCTGCATTACCGCCGAACCGAGTTCCCAGGGTGTCCGCTCCTGCGAGAACGAGAGAAATGCCAACACGATGTCACTACGGGAACACAAATCGTTAGTGACGGACGAACGAGCACCTGAATGAATTGGCAGTGTGCTTCAGTAGCAAAAGACATCACGAGCCTAAAAAATAATGTCCAACCAAAAACCATGTAAAATAACGTAACGCATAAATCATCCCTTCCAAGTCATCACGTCTGAACCGTTGCTGATCTGAGTCGTCACCCACCTCCGACGCTCATGTACTGTCCGTTGACGATGTTGGCCACGTTGCCGCCGGGTCCGTACACCTGCACCTCTAGCGTATACTGGCCGGACGTCTCGTCCCCGACATCGGTCAGCACCACAGCACTCGGCGTAGAAGCCGCCTCCTATCGGGAGAGAGGCCCGGGTGTGAGCAGTCGTAAAAATGGCAGCTCTAAAGAGGTGCAGACTGGAGACCGGGACGTAAGCTGGGCTCCGCATGACTCTAATCTCTAAATGCAGCCCCGATGCAATGCAGTTGAAAGTTGTTGCCAGTGCATATACAATATACAAGACCAGTGACCATCTAAGCATATACAGTTGAGCTTGCGATATGAGCCAGTATCCCCACAAGAATGGCTTACGTTAAATGTTTACCGTAAACAACTATAGGAAATGTAGTGTGCATGCACTTGGCACAAACAAGGATAGATTGTCAAAATATTTAGACACCAGCGAACATTGGAGTGAATAGAATTGCAAGGTCATGTGTTTCCATTGCATTGCCGTCAGAAGTGACGTACATGTTATGTTTGCAAATCATGGGAGCCGCATTGCAGCGCAAAAGTCGTGTTGGAATCGCGTGTTCGCGGAACCTTTACGTAACAGCAGGTCACACACTTCTGATGCATCCTTATTTAGAGGCGATGAAAATGTGGCACATCCAGCCGAAAAGCGACGATAATTACAGCTAAGCACACTAAGCTCAAAAGTACGTAAGAACCACTTCAATAATAATTCAGGGCTGGTCGGGGAGGAAACGGCTCAGTTTCTTACATCGATGTTGACGCCGGGCAGGGGCGACCAGTTGAGGAACTTCTTGGGGCGCTCAGCGTACGACATGAACACGACATCGTCCTTGTACCACTTCATCTTCCTGATGTACTCGCCGCGGCCGAGCCGGTAGTTGGTCTCCAGGGTGACTGTTGCGCCGTACTCGGGAGCCGGGGGCACGTTCAGCCCAGACATGACGAACCCATGGCCGGCTGGGGACACACAGACAGAACGTGACGACCCCATGGCCGGCTGGGAGGAACACAGACAGAACGTGAAGGACCCCATGGCCGGCTGGGGGCACACAGACAGAACGTGACGGACCCATGGGCGGCTGGGGGAACACTGATGAGCCTGATGTGCGAATTAATGAGCCACTGTGCCCAAGCAGAATATTAGGAAGCCATGTGACTGAGATGGGTCAAACATGATAAACTCTTGAACGATTACGGGCAGATAGGGTTAAACATTACGCTTTCTTGGCTGGCAGATGACTGACCCCATGCTAATGATGACCATACTGGCTGATGGCCAAATATTAGCACACTGAAAACAGTTTAACCCAAGGCTGGCGAGTAAACCGGTGTTTTACGGGTACCCCTATCCGCAACCATTTTTAACCACCCTCCCAGGAGTAGTGCTAGGTCCCATTGCGGTGTAGTCGTACTTGCTCTGAGCGGATATTACCGCTGTCAGCGAACAAGTCCGCTGAGAGCAGGGACGACTACACTGCAATGGGACCTTACTGTACTCCAGGGAGGGTGGTTAAAAATGGTTGCGGATAGGGGTACCTGCAAAACACCGGTTTACTCGCCGGCCCTGGGTTAAACTGTTTTCAGTGCAGGGACGACCGGGTCAGACAGTCGACAGGGCTCAGCAACGAGCAGCATTGAGCATTGCACGCGAGACAACGACTCAGCGACAGCGCCCGGCGGGCAACACGTCTCACGGACGGGGCCGAGCGTCGCGTGCACGACAAAACCGCAGGTGACGTGGCACGAAGAGCTTCGAGGAAAGGCCTCCCTCGGTATAAAGCTGCCCCCGTGGGCTGACGGGACGGGCTGGCTCGCTGCCAGGTCGGTCGGGCCCAGGGTAAACAATGGCAGCGACCTGTTCACAGCTGCTTTGGTGGGGTTGTGCAACGTTCTGCCGATTAATGTGGGGCCCACTCAGTCGGGGTGGGGATGTTTGGTTGAGAGAAATCCATTGTGATGCTGGTAGGCATGTTGAAGTGCTGTGCATTTTCTTGATTTTTTCTTATTACTTTAAGTTTCAAGTCATAGGCAAAAATAAAAGTTATCCACTCTCGCTAGCTTATCCATGTTTTAAGCACGACTCTCCTCATTTTCATTTCTCTTCTTCGAACAAATGCATTAACAGCGCACAAAGTAGATTGCGAGTGTTTGGTTTCTAAATTAAATCCCCACCATGTACGCACACATTTTGACTCCGCAACCTAGGTACTTACGCAGCTGCCAGCTACGTACGTATTATCAGTCAATTACAGGAAGATACTGGTTGCACGCAATGACCACCCGTGGAGCAGCCTGCGCACTCATCCGCATTCCATTTCCAACAAAACATCGATAAACTATCCGGGGCGCAGTGCTAACCGGAAGAGACCTCAGCGGACCAACAGCCGCCCCCATCACCTTGTGGCTGCGTTGTATATGAGCGAGACTGTGACTAAGGCTGTAACGAGGCCCTCGGCTAGCAGAAGCACGTCTGACCGACCTCCCTGACTGGAAATCCCGGTCTACGGAGCGGCCACAGCCACCCCAATCATCTTCAGAGTGATTCTCTTCTCCGAGGAAGAGCGCCCAGCATGAACACAGCAGAAAATAAACAATGCTCGGCGCCTCGGATCCATTAGAGGGCGCCGTCTCGCCGCCGTTTATAATGGAAGATCCTGGAGTGTAGCTAAGATGATAATGATACCTTTTATGAGCACTAAGCGTTACGAGGTTCATGGCTTCAGGCATGATCGTTTTTTAAAAGAACTTCGTGTGCCGAGTGATGGGAAATAACTACATAACGTTTTTTTTTGTGTTTATTATTTGGCGACCAAAGTTGAGATCGCTCTTTTTTATATGTTGGTAGCGTGTCCGAATGTTTTCCACCACTAACAGGTTAGCTGTTCACTGCAACATAAGCTGTTATAACATAAGCTAACATACATAAGCTGTTATAAGCTGTTATAAGCTGTCATAACATAAGCTGAGATGTTTCAATCAATCGTATGCATCGTGAAGCTACTAAGCATTCGTAGCTTGTTTTCAATGGCACCTGCAGCATCTCGACTGCTGGCCCGAAAATTGTAAGTTGGGTAAAATTTAAAATCGAATTCATGGATGTGTTACCAATTATACTCTGTTGCTCAGTGTGTACGAACAGTTAAACCCACATGGTATTTAAATGATAAAATTAAAACCAAGTAACCAACATGCATTGTCCCTATTGCATAGGTATTCTACCAAGTACCTACCAACCAATTCCCTAGCACTTTGAAAATAGGTAGCTGATAGGGGGTAACACTTTCTAATTTCTTCGATACCAACGCTACGTTTTTAAACTTGGAAAGGTTGTTCTTAAACCAATATGATACTTATTAAATATTTCAACCACATTTCATTTCTAAAGGCGTTCACATATAACAGGAGATATTGGCAAAACTTATGTATTTGCCCCAGATCCCGAGGCAAAGCGGACACCGGCGACTTCTCAGCCTCGATATGAGAAACAGGATAGTACCTACTTCAATATACAGGGTGTTTCGCAATAAATGTTACTTTTGAATAGCTTAACCCGGCAGGCGGTGGGCCTCCCAGCCACCTTCCGCGCGGTGGGGGGGGGGGCATTTTTTTGCCCCCCCCGTATCTCCGAAACTACTGGACGGATCCGGAAAATTCAAACGGCGTTCGATAGCCCTGTCAAATTTGTCGAAGGAAACCAAATTTCATTGACCTCGGGGTCACCGATGACGTCACAGGTCAGGTCACAGATAAAATGTTTCACCGTTCACGGGGCTGCTAGGGAAAGCGCTATAACACCGAGTAAAACGCATTTTGTCGAAAATCAGCGATAAGGCGTCTGTTGCCTAGTACATATGTTGCTATTAGAGGTCACTGGTCATACCAGGTCAGGTCACAGGTCAGGTCATCAAAGGTCACCAAGGGTCACCACATGAACCCAACTTTACTAAGGTTGTGCGATGCATGTTTTATGGCCAGTTTTTCATTTCCAACTCAATGGTATTGGTTATAAGACCATCAGGTACGGTTTAGGTCACTTTCTGGTGGAGGTCAGGTCAAGGTCAGGTCAAAAAAGGTCAAATTTCAAAGTTGATATTTTTGCATAAAATGGGTATCGAATCGATGCAGCTCGTCACAGGGAAACTAATGGTGGTCTTTGTTTTGCGCTACGAGGTCTAGAATTGCTAAAAATCGAGTTTGAAAATTTGACGTCATCAATTTTGAACAGTTTTTTCGCTATAACTTGGCCAAAAAAAAAGAGGTATTGATCTCAAATTTGGTATGTAGATAGAAGGGGGTAGGGACTATCACATATATTCCGGTTTTTTCGAAATTCAAAAAACTTTTTGGATTTTTTCGGCTATTATATTCAAAAAATCTAGTTTTTGATTTCTGGGGGTCAAAATCCAAAAAATTCGAAAAACCGAAATATCAGTTTTGTAGCCCTCTTGATTCAACACCTTTTATGTCGGAACATTTTTCTGTATCTCTAAAGCTGTAGACCTGAGAGCTTTTCCCGCGAAACCTTTTTTTGGGTCGAAAATGGCAAAAATGACGTCACTCTGACGTCATTAGCGGCCAACCTATCATAGCCTTTGGAGAAATTTTTGGTCACCATGTGCGCTAGCTACTCCCGGGAGGGTGCTGAAAGTTTGGTGACGATCGGCGCAGCGGTTCTCGAGATATATCGAAAAAACTAAAGGGGGGGGGGGGCAAAAAAATGCCCCCCACCGCCTGGAAGGTTAAATGAAGATCTTACTTGTTCGTAAGCGCATAAATTTTATATTCATTTTGCTGCAAATTTGTTTCGGTTTGAAGTCCTTATATTTTGTTGTATACAAACCGTCAACGGTTCCATCTGTATGGACGTGCAATTCAATGCCGACACCGTCAAAACGGATCAATTCGCCGTGTACAGATAATGAGGCGGTATGGGTGGTCATGCATTACGGCGCTTTGCGGAGTCTGACCGCAGTGCGACGAAGTTTCGGTAGCCATTTTAAAAGGAGGAAGGATATTCCGTCAAAAATGTCTTTCAAACGGGTGGTAGGAAAGTTTTACAATCGGGAAAGACTTCATCGAATGAGCGCGTTAACATTCATCACAAATAAATAAGAAATAACCATCGGTGATTCAAATATACAACGCATACGATCATCGGTCTTGATGGTAGGCATGCGTATTGGCGTATGCATATACGATTATCTTTTACAATATCGCTCCCCGAGCGCTCTCACTTGATCGGTAAGCACTTGGGTGCTGTGCCAAGCCATAGGTACCTAATAACAGACATATACATGGATCCGAGGATCTCGAAGCAAACTGCAGGTTAGGATTTATGATCCCATCGGATCCGGCGTACAAAATTTATCGTGGATCTATGATCTCATACGATCTGACGATAAATCAAGAACATGGATCTATGATCTGAGTGGAGATCACACCATGCATAACATTTGAAACCATGTTCTCCAGGGTTTCTATGTCAATAAGTGCCACAAAACTATTGATTAGGACCTAAACTGTGTTAAACAGAGGAGTGATTTTTCTTTTTAACTTTCTTCCGGTGAACAATTGGAATAATTCGTCGTGCAAGACACACAATCAATGAACAGAACATGATACGAGTAACAATAAATACCATTTATCTAGGACTATTTCATTTAGAATACAATTTATGACGGAATGTCTTTTGCTAGAAGTAGGTAACCGTAAATGAAGAATGATACATAGAGGGGATATAAAAATCGAAGGACATTTGGGAACATTTTCCTTTCAATTACCTATCCTTATTTCGCGTTAAATACCTACGTAACGTTGCTCACTTAACAAAAACTAGTGCACTGTTTCACAAAGTTCAGATCAAACAAAAACGTTTTGGGGTTTAACATTCACAGAGCACTGCTACTTGAGGCGTGACTACAAAATCTAAAAGTAGGGTAGGGTTCAGTAGTTACCGTTTGGTCGACACGCAGGTTTAATCGTTAAAGGGACCCTCCCACCTTCAAAAAAGTTAATGAATTGGCATGAAAGTGATGTCGCTCGGTTCAGAAAGAGCGAAAACGAATATCTACCAAATTTCACCGAAAAGTATTCGCCGGTTTTCAAGATATTAGACTTTTACTTTTGTTTACTTTTTGGGATCTCCGCTGTTCCTAGCGACTTTATTTGGAAGCAATAGTTCGGCAGCTGAAAGTGCGGCACTTGTTGCGCGCAAAGCAGCATATACCACCGCGTGCTACAAAATGTTTTAGTCAAACATTTAAAAATCGTTAGATATCTGCGCTGACGTCACACATTCAGAGGGGTATTCCTATGCATTAGCCCCTCTGAATCAAAATGCTGCAAGTTTGAAATTCAATATTTCCGATTTAAGGCATTTCTAGATGTTGTGAGTGCCGAAAGCGGTAATTGTGAGCCAGGCAGGGCATATTTTAACAAATTTTTACTGCGTCCCAAAGTTGAGCAGAGGGCACGTGCTACGACTAAGGGCACAGGGCAAGAAACAGAGTAGGGCACTGAGGAGGGCAGAAAGTAGGGCACGACAGGATGCAGGACATGGCACAGGACATTTTAGAGGGAAGGCCGGGTACCGGTCAGGGCAGACAGCAGGGCACAGGTCAGGGAACCGGACAGGGCAGGGACGCAGTGGGTCAAATAAGCAGGGGCTACATCCCATGGCGAGGGGGCTGCGTCCCAAAATGGGACGCAGTAAGTGCCTTAAAATATGCCCTGGAGCCAGGGACCCCATTTTGGCTATCTCAACTCAAATCTAATGTTAAGGTGGGAGGGTCCCTTTAAGGACTTTAACTAACCTTCCTCATTGCTGCATTAAGTGGTCAATTTTATCTTTTGTAAACAAATATTCGCCAGAATGACATGACCTGCAAGTTGCAACCACATCAACGTAAAACTATAAGCGCTGTAATTATAATTTGTACATGATAATCACATTTGACAGGTGAGCCGAATGGTTTACCAGGTTAACCGTTCCTGTCGTCATAGACTACTGTATCATATAGTCATAGACTTCTGTATTAGTAGTCTATGCTGCTGTCTTTTTTGGACGATCAACGACGTATTCGACAGGGGTCCCGCCCATGACTCCCCATGCACGGCTAGGTACCTAAGTTGGGGAAACGGAAGCCTTTTCTTTTATGCCTTTGTAGCGCCTGTCACGATTTATAACGCTTACAGGCGTAATGCTACAGGTAAAAAACATCGAGTGACGCATACATCCCTCTGTGGTAGCGGGGCTTCTTTAGGATAGGCGCGAGTATAGTTCCAAAATCCAGGAGGGCGTCGGCCTTATCCGAGACGTGCGGCACAGCATCACTTCAGGCGCGAATCGCCACTGCCATCTAGCGGCCAAAATGTAAGGTGATACACCGGCCGTTGATATGTAGTGTAGGCACATTGTTGGTTGTGTTGATTGTACAGTTGACTACAGAATGATGTTCCGCCCCTCACAAGCTGTATAAGTTGACTGAAGGCTAAGACCTAGGTTGTGCAGTTTAGCACGCAACTAAACGTGTTTTGGTGAGCGTAGGGTCGCAGGGACAGCCTGCGTTACTCAACACGTGTGATGCGGCACAGCCTGGCAACTCACTGCCTGCTAGAAACGGAACCCCATTCTGTTGCCAACTGTTCTCCCCTTCCGCATTGCCTTGTAGGTCACGCTTTACCCAAACGAGCATTCTTGTTGGTCAATTTCCTCCGGAACCTCATTCGGTAGGTTCCGGGAAAACTCGGTAGGTTCCGGGACAATCGGCCAGCGCGGCGCCCAGCCCATCATGATCTTCGTTCATCTACATAGTTATCGCCTCGACTCGGTTATCATCGGAGATTAACTCCCACACAAAATGCTGAAACAACCAACAAGAATAGTGTTTTCAGTGCTACATCGTCATCCTATCCGTGCCGGTTGAGGAAAGCCGACCAAGACTTGTAACCTTCGACAACTCTTTCACACGACCCTCGCCGTCTGCAGGTAGCGATTCCTATTAGATATCCCGGACCCGGTGAGCTGAACAGCCGACTCCCACCACTTACCATGAGCCAGAGCCAGCGCTACGAGTGCTGTCGTCCACATGGCTGTCTGCGTTCTGCCGCACTATTCACAACCTTCCACCTCTCCAATCCACACTCGAATGCCGGCACCCTCCCGGCACCGTATAAGTGCCCTGTCGCCCGCCGGCCATCAGCCGCGCCGCCGATTGGCGGACGTTCTGTGACGTCACCACTGCCTCCAGCTGGGGCATCCCGCGCCGGCGGCGACGGGCGGCTTTGATCCAATGAGGCTGGCGAAAGGTGTGCGGACCCGGCTGGATACTACGAGAGTGAACGACGGCCGTGTGTGTGCCTGTGTGTCGAAAGGCGTGCGGGGGAATGGCCTCTCAGAAGGCAGGGACGGGAAGCAAACACATCAGGGTTTCCCCAGCGTAGCGCCGAGGACGTTTGTTAGGCGCTCACTGTCTGGTGTAGATTTCACGAACCAGAGTGCGGTTGCAGGTCGTTGGGTCACGCATGAGTAACTAGTCACCCGACACCCGATGGCCAATGATAGGGGCTATTATAATTTCTCCATTTGAGTGCATTTGATTGAGCTTTAGCATGATGCATGTCGAATCTAAAATCGAAAAATTATTACCGACCAGTTCCCGAACCTAAGCCTTTTAAAGCGCTTGACTACCTTAGAATTTGTAGAAGAATTAACATACACCAACACAGATGTTCTATACGGAGTGGTATTATTGTAAATCATCAGGCGCATTTACCGTTAGTCGGATATACCTACCCAACTATAGAAAAATAGTTTACTCAAGCCAGCTGAAAGCTAAAGCAGCTAACGTGTAACGTCTTCAACGTTAACGTATTCTTCACCATGATCATTTCCGTATCTATTCCTCAACATTATTCTCGCATTCGTAACCCTTCAGCTGGTCTGCTGTAACTTCCGATTCGAAGTAGTCATCTGTCATCACGATCCGTGAAGGAGGGGTCGTAGCAAGATGCGAAGGGAGAAGAAATAGACTGAGGCGAAACAAAAGGTAATAGGTAAATGTTCAAATCTGTATTCATTCAAAACATTGCTAAAACAGGCCCGTACGAAGAGAAGCCTACCACTAATGCCAAATGTGATAAAGAAAAGAAAATCACATAAACCGCACAGGTGGCCACAGTGACAACTCGCACTGAATCCACATAGCGGTATATCAGCAAGGTACAGCTCGCCAAACGAAATGGTCCCTCACAGATAGGAATAATAAAAAACACTTCCCATGATTCAGACGTTGGCCTACCATTTACACAGCCCTTATACCCAATGGCTAATATTGCAAGGTCGCTGACCAATTCTTAACGAAAAAGGCGACAGACACAAAAGGAAGCTTAGCTCGTTTTGATCTATCAGCTACATATGCACAACAAAATCGTCAAAAAGTAAGATGAAACGGACACTTCCAGGTTTCAGCCATGGAGTTGCTGAGACCCATCTCACACTACGTACGGAGTGCACGCCGACTTCCAGTC
Organism: Amphibalanus amphitrite; assembly: GCF_019059575.1. Classification (NCBI taxonomy): domain Eukaryota; kingdom Metazoa; phylum Arthropoda; class Thecostraca; order Balanomorpha; family Balanidae; genus Amphibalanus; species Amphibalanus amphitrite. The sequence goes on along the minus strand of NW_024882608.1, from coordinate 205,470 downwards.
ATGAACAGCCCTCAACATCTCTAGAACCCCATCAGAGGATGCATAATCAAGTCCAAGGACACGCAGCTTCGCCCTGTTCTCACTTGTCTCAATATCATGGCCTTTGGGACAGACCGACTTCCTACAAGTGCCCGCAACGAAATGAGAGCAGATGTGAATAAAGGTACAGGTTTTGAGTTGACATCCCGCACGTTTAGTGATGTGACTGTTACAGACACGCAGCCTAAAGTACGTTGCCGTCTGAGGGATGTGCAGCGAGCCAGAGTGCAGCTCTTCCAAGATCCGTTGCTTGTTGTATTTCGTGGCTGCCTCGTATCCGGCATCGCGAAGCGCCTCCAGATTGTGCGGGATGTTTAGTAGGTGACCCAGTACGCATCGATCTGCGCGGCGACACGCACCAGCGACATAGTGTGGACAAATGTGCACATCGCGGCAGTGGAGATCAAAGCAGCCCGCAACAGTGCCGTAGTCTTCACATACGACCAGGACAGGACGCTCGTCGGCCGAAGCGACACTGGAAGTCGCCGATATCTGCTCTGAGAGCGAATGACTGGTTAGCGAAGGGACGTCTCCGACGATGGAAGACCCACCACACATGGAGCGCCAGGCGTGGATGGCCCGCAACATCTCTAGAACCTCGTAAGAAGATGTAGCTGCCAGACCTAAGTCATTAAGCATGGTCGTGTTCCGAGCTGACCGAAGATGGTGATCTTTCTCGCACACCTCATTCTTACAAGTGCCGGCCACAAAGGAAGAGCATACGTGGAGGAACACGCACTTCTGCTTTCGGCAGCCAGCACCATTTGTGTTGTACGGCACACAGACACGCAGTTGCTCGTAAACGTCGATCCTGTGAATGAATGCCGAGATAGTGTACAACATATCAAGTAGCTCATCGCGCGCCTCCGACGACGCTGCTTCGACCCGAGCTTCGCGTAGAGCCTTTTGATTATGCTCGCTGTTGAGATCGTGTCCCAGTTGACAGCGCTGGCCGCGGCGACAGGACCGAGCGAGGAAGTGCGGGCAAATGTGGACATAGGCACAATCGCGGTTGGAACAGCCAGAGGCGGTGCTGTACTGACGACAGACACCAAGGACCGAGTGCTGGGCAGCAGGGTCGTCTTCGTCACCTTGCGACTGATTTAACGCTGAGCACATCCCCACAGTTGCCTCTCCAGCCAGTTGCGATTCTCGATCGATAGTGGGTCTCCTGGCGTGCATTGAAGCGGCATCTTGGCTCAGTTGGTCATCGTTCGAGGCGCCAGTCTTTGACTTCAGGTCGCCGTTTTCCAAGTTGGTAGCGTTGGGCGAAACTGAAGGGCCAGCGTGAACTGCACGCAACATCTCAAGCACCTTGTCGGCTGAGACGTCTGCAAGTCCCAAAGCGATGAGCTTCCTGATGTTGTCGACCCCCTCCACAGAATGCCCCTTCTCGCACCGTCCATCATTCAAGCATGTGCCGACGATGTATTTTTGGCAGATGTGAATAAACATGCAGTCGGCGGACCAGCACCCTTCCCCGTTGTGAGGTGAGCACAAACGAAGTCTGTCATATACCTCAGTCCTCTGAACATGAGGTGAGAACTCGTAGAGCATCTTCATGATAACCTCTTGATTCTCACTCGTGACCAGCCATCCAGCCTTTTTCAGCACCTCGCGGTTGTGTAGGCTACTCAGTCGATGCTCTAGAGTACAAGGTCGACAGCGGCGACTGCGACAGGAGCTGGCCAGGAAGTGAGGGCAGATATGCACCATCTCACAGTTCAGATCGAAGCATCCGGTGGTGGAGCCGTACTGTTCGCAAACAGGTGGCAAGGTCGGGGATACTTGGTTGCCGGTAAAGGTCTGAGCTGTTCCTTGATCAGTTCTGCGGGGGTATGTGGTACCACTTGCCTCAGTGTTATCTATCGTGTATACCCCCGGGTTCAATGACAGCTTAGCTCTCATGAGTTCAATCAGATCTCTGTCTGTTGCCCAAATAATGTTCGGGTCTTTGTTGGGGTTGGACGCCGCCAGGCCAATGGCGTTACGGACACGGCGGTTGTGATAGCCGACAAGGCTGTGGTGCAGGGCACAGTCAGTCTTCACACATCTACCGACAACAAAATCGTGACAGACGTGGAAGCTTTTGCAGTTGACCGATCTGCTACAGCCCCTCGGTGAGCTGTAAGGAATACACAGCTTCACTTTCTTGTGAGCCCCGTTATTGAATGTGATGCGCGCCTGGAGCGTAATCTGGTCGATTATTGCTTGCAACTCTTCGAGGGAGCCTTTCACCATCCCCAAGTGCTGCATCACTCGCACGTTATGCTTCGTTTGAAAGTCATGTCCAAGAGGACATGACTCACTTGGGCGTTTGCAAGCATCGGCCAGGTAGTAGCCACACAGGTGGAATTTGTAGCAGTTCACGTTGATACACCGATTGCCAGAGGAGTGTACATCACACAGAAGCTCCGATCCCTCACCGCTGGTAGTGTTCGCGGAGTTGAGCTCTGAAGTCACAGCGTCGGGATCTTTGCCCTTCGAATCACTATCGGCAACGGCTCTTGAAAAGGGCTCCTGAAATGAGCCGCACACCCGATCATCCCGCTCTTCGGACTGCTGCGACTCAAGACGTTTTTGGAAGATTCTTAGGACGTTCCTTACATGCATGGATGCAAGACCGAGTCGTCTCATAATCACTGCATGTGAAGGAGAGCTGATCTGATGGGAGAGTCCACATCGACGCATGCACTTGCCCATCGCATATTCATTGCATATATGGAGCCGGGGGCACTTTGTGTTCTGGCAGTTTCCCATTTGGTAGAGACAGCACACCTCGAGTGCGGAGTGACGTTCATCCTCTGTCAGCGGATTCGAGCAAGGTATCCTGATCGGAGATAGCTCAGGAGATCCGCTTCACAGATATCTGGGATGTCACGTGCTGTAGAAGATCTTTGTTGTGCTTAAGTGTGCGCACTTTGTGTCCTCGTCCACACTCCTCTCCATACGGGCACACACCAGCGATGAATAAGCGACACACATGCAGCTCGTGACATTCATCGTCATGACAGCCACTTGGGCGAACATGTGCATGACAGACGTCTATGGAGGTTGCGACTCTCATGGTAGTCTCCCGAGAATGTCCATCAGATGTTGCTCGCGGCGTGCCTTCTTTTGTCGCCGATTTTGACTGAGGTGGATCGAGAACAGCTGTCGAGTCTGACAGATGGCGAGTGTTTGTGTGATTAGCGCCCATTGGCATGACGAAGAAAGACCGCTCAGGTGCGGATCACAGCCAAGTGGCCTGGACTGCAGGATATCGCTTAGCCATTCAAGGCCCACGTCGTCTGAACCAGCAGTCAGGGCACGATGCACATCTTTCGGAAGCACGGGGCATGCCAGTATGCTCCAGAGATAGTCCCTCGGGAGAGACTCTAGACCAACACGCTTCACGATTTCAGCGTTAGCAGCCGTACCTAGGTCGTGCGACAGCACACACCTATAATGGTCTTTGCAGGTTCCATTCACGTACTTCGTGCAGATGTGAAGTCGAGCACAGTCCGATCGGCTGCAGCTTGCAGACTGGTACGGGCGACACATCTGAAGAGCGAGCTGACGTTCCGCAACCATGATCGGATGTCGGGTCAGATATCCCTTCCGGACACCTTCCAGAACATCGCTCTCCGAAACACCATGACACATGTGGCGTTCCAGCACACTGATGTTGTGCGCGGAACTGCAAGGCTCGTGTCCACTTGAACATTTTTCATCATACGGACACATACCCGCGGCAAACAAACGACAAAGGTGTAGCTGTGTACACGTATCATCCTTACACACAGAGGGATGGATGTTTTTGAGGCACAGATCGAGCGTGGTCAGGAAAGTGGAGCCAGCTGTCAAGCGTGCGTCGCCTACAGAGTCGGCTGACTTCTTTAGGGAGTACTCGTCAATTCAGCACTTTCAGCAATGCTGTCTTCGGCAGCACAGCCTACCTCGGCATCTACTTTCTTGACTATAGGGCCACATGCGCAAGAAGAGCAGCAATCGGGACCTTCAAGCTCAGATGACGATGTCAGGTGACTGCCGAGTCCACTCGAGGAACCCAATACTTCGCTTCTGTCGAACGGATGCCTCGCTAGTAGGTCGAGCACTTGCTCCGTTGACATGTTGGCACACTTCAGTCGTAGCAGAACGATGACGTTGTCCGCATTGTCCAATCGGTGGTTCCAAAAGCAACTGGAGCCAGCCTTGCAACTGCCCTCCACAAGGCGCGGACACAGGTGTAACAGGAAGCAGTCGCGCCGACTGCACTGGGCGTTAGCCGAGTAGGTCTCGCAGAGTGCCAGCTCACGGCGGTACTCCTTGTCAGAGACGGGAGCCGACGCTCGCATCAGAGACCTGGCTAGCCAAGAAGATCGTCCTCTGGCAATGATTGCAGCTGATGCGCTTCCAGTGCACTCCAGTTGTTGGGTGCTTTGATCCAATGTCCCCAACGGCACACGAAGTTCTCCAGTGGGCAGAAGCCGTCCAGAAACAGCCGACACATGTGCAGCTGGTCACACTGCTCGCGGGTGCAGGTGTATGGTGGCATGTGGTTCTTGCAAAGAGACGGCGCAGCGCGTGCGGCTCGTCCACCGCGAAGCAGATCCGTGCAGGAGATGCAGAAGATTGGAGCGACAGAGGCCGGGGCATGCTCGCAGCTTCCAGAGGTCGGTTGTAACCGCGTCGTCTGAGCAACGCCATCTCCTTTACCCGTGTCCTGCAAGCAAGAAGAAAACAATATAACTACTACAGATCGTCCAAGTCAGTTATTGACACACTTCACCTCACCGATGGATAACATTGTGAGACATTCACTGTAGTAGTGTGTTCTAAAGATGTGGAGGAAAGAAGAAACAAGGCAATAAGTTCTTTTTTTATAAATTTAGTCCGAAACTTTTGATAGGAAGGATTCACAAAAACAGAGCCACCGCTAAGCGAAGCTTGTTGCGGTGACCCTGCCCTCTACCCTCCGATCGCGAAATTCCAGTTCTATGGCAGAATTTAGAGTCCAAACTTTAACGTGCGCATATAGCCGCGCACAGCCGGTCCCTCACTGACTTCGCCTGGCGTCGGCCTGCCACCAACCGCAACCATACCTGTCAGGAGGCCCATAAATGTCAAGCACCCGTCGCGCATCGAACCCGGACTGTTATAACCGGGAGCGCGTGCTCTCACCATGCGGAGTCCAACGCTCTACCAACTGAGCTACGGGACCGGCATTTTTACAGACATTTTCCTATTTGATGTGAATTTTGTAACAATCCGTCCACGCAAAGCATTTGAGTTAGCAAAAAAAAAAAACGATTGCATAGGAAAATGTGCAAGCCACACATTAAAGTGACTATCCCACTTCAAAAAACGTGAATGAATTGACGTTATGCATTGTGGTTTCTTATTATAAAGACTGGTGGATTCTCCTGTCATATTTTATTCTCCAGACCGAAAATGACGATACCAACACTGTATATGTGCGACCACGGCTGAAATATGTCATCAATTATCATCGTAGCTTAACGAAGAGCAGACGCTTTCCACTTCTCGCACAAGCCACCAAAATACAACCCAGGTGAACCGAGTGCAGCTCTGAACTTTGTAACCATATTCTCGGCATGGTTCTTGCTGGAGAGCTCTACTAGCTCATTTGCAAACAGCTAAGAGTTGCCCGTGACGAGAGGAAGACAATGATACCCAATTGTTGCCGACAAATTGCACCTATGCAAGGCGGTACGGGCGAGAGACTCGGCGCTGCCGAGCCGAACCGCCGCCGCGCCGAGCGCCGTCCGCGGTCGCGGGACGCTGGCGTCCCCTCTGACCCGGCTGGCCGGCCGGCGCGGCAGGGCGGCTCCCTGTTTGCGTAGGACCGGCCCAGGTCCGGGCCATTGTGTGGGGCACGCACGTGCGCGCCCAGCCTGTGTGTCTTCCGGGTGGAGCGCTGGACGCCCGGGCCATTTTTAGCCTTTTCTGTGTGCTCTGACCGTCCTCAACGCGTCTTATTTTCACCCCCTGTCGCCGTATATAAACTAGTTGTAAACATCCCCGGCCCTCACTTCACCTTTCGACTTCGACGGGGACACTGCGCTGCCCCTAGCTCTCTTCCCGGTACGTTTCGCTGCCTTGTCCGCCAAATATAGTGAACTAGAAGACAAAGTGTGTGAGAAGTGAAACAGTGCGCGGTCTACACACAGATGAGATATTCGACGGAGATGCGGCAGGCGTATCGGTTCCGGTGACCAGGTCTACTGACTATCCTTTTTTATCCTAAAACATTCCTAAAACTCTCTAAGAAGGGGGTTCCTTTGTCGTCGGCATCCGGCGCTCTATATTTAGGCCCTAACATACTCCCTGAGAGGGGAATTCCTTTGACGTCGGTATCCGGCGCTCTCATATTTTAGGCCCTAACATACTCCCTAAGAAGGGGGTTCCTTTGACGTCGGTATCCGGCGCTCTCTTATTTAGGCCCTAACATACGCCCTAAGAAGGGGGTTCCTTTGCCGTCGGTATCCGGCGCTCTTTTATTAGGTCCAAATATACTTCCTAAGAAGGAGGTTCCTTAGTCGTCGGCATCCGGCGCTCTATCCTGTATCCAATATTTAGTTGTATCTTAACTAGGCTAACGTGATAGGTTATAACATTTATTTTCCCAATTTTCCAATTAAACCATTTTCCTCCTGGATCTCGGTCACCAAACAACCAAATGCTGTGCGATGCGCGATTAAATACAGTCCACACCATGAAAGGAGATTCGAACGAAAGCGTCGCCAACACCAATTTTAACCCACGCATGACTGCTTGGGGGAGGGGGCTCTACAGAGCCCCTCTCGTTTTACGGCAATATCTTGTAAGCCGTTTGAAGGATCAACACGAAAATTGCGGTACCCTTAGCGGCATCAATTTGACACCTTGTGTTAAAATTTCAACTTTCTAGCTCCCATAAATTGGCCGGACATGACGTCAGAGTAACGTCATGTCGGCCGATTTTGATGCAAAATATTGAATAACGGCAAACGCTCTCAAGAGCTCAGTTTTAAAGCTAGATCCAATTTCTTTGCATGAGTGGACTACAAATACATGTAGCTATCAAACTGCTATCTCGAATTTTCAAAATTTTGAGAAATTTGTATTTACAATTTCTTTTTTTTCAAAAAGTTTTGGGTATTTTTGTCGCAAAACCGAAATATATGTGATAGAAAGCACACTGATGAAATACTCTAGCAAGTTTTAGCCCATTATCTTCAAAAATAGCTAAGTTATTTGCATTATTGTCAAAATTTTACAACTATGTATATATATTTTTCAAAAGTCAAACCATTCTCAGTATATTTTTGACATCGTACAGCAATATAAATGGCACCATCGTGTTCCTGAGCTCAAACTGCATGTGATTGGCACCCTTTTTGTTGAAAAAAATTTATTTTCAAAATTTGACCTTTTCTGACCTGAAAGTGACCTGACCTCCGGTAAATTCAACTGAAAATGACCTCAAATGACACAGACGACATTGTTTTCGAAATATATGAGTGAAATGGACCATAAAACATGCGTCACGTGACCGATACATGATATACAATTTTCGTGACCTAGGATGACCTGACCTTGACCTGAAAAATTCGAAGTAAAAGTTCGGTACCCTCAGGGTATCTAAGGCATATATCAAGGAGTGCATAAACAAAAAATGAGCATGCTCGGACTTGTCAGCCGGTGGTCAGAGCCTAAATCGTGAACAAGCTGATAATTTTTACTTTGACCTGACCTGTGACGGTATCGGTGACCTCGAGGTCAATGAAAATAGGTTACGCTCGACAGTTTTTCCAGGGCTAACAGATACCGTTTGAATTTTGACGATCGGCCAAGTAGTTTTGGAGATAAGAGGGGGGCTCTGGAGAGCCCCACCCCCCAGTCACTGGGCCCTTAGAGGCCACTAGTAGCCTTCAGAAGCCGGCGTGTTACCCTCATGGACAATTTAGTGTGGCTTCTTTGGTGAGGTGCTCTTACGAGCCCTATGGATGGAGCCCTTCTGAATCGAAATATGGCCAGCATGGACCCTGAGCGGTAAACTGGTGCCACAGAGCCCCTCCGACCCGAGGAGTCCTCTGAATCTGATAAGGGGGGGGGGGGCTGGGACCCCCTGACTTCGCCACTGTTTCGTATGCGTCATCAGGTATTTTGGGCCTTTGGTATCTGGTATCATTACATCGACGCCCACGATAATGCATGGAGCCAACATCCTTTCACATGTTTGAACGCTTAAAACCACAAAAAGACTGCAAACGAGCAGATAATGTGAGCCGACATTAGACAAACGCGAATCACGATTCTGGCCAAACATGGTCTCGAGAAATAGGTCACAGGTCAAACGTCACTTGAGTCAGGGTCATGAAATGTAAAATTTTCAGGGTAGGTGTAAAATTTATTAACCCGCGAGTTGCTGGGGGGAGCGTTAAACGCCTCCACTTTTTTTCGCCGCGCTGTAGCATAAAAATGGCGCGCCAAAATTTGGGCACCTGTAGGGAATTGATTGATGTTTATTGTGACAAAGTTTCAAAGAAAAAAAAATCGGTCAGAATATTTGTGAGATATCAAGGGTTTAGTGACGTCATGATTTCTGAGTTTTCGACCAAAAACGGCATATGTTCAAAAAATCATATAAAATCACAGAATAGACATACAAACATGCCGTAAACGCCATTAGACTGCAAATACCATGAACAATCAAATGGCTATCTTCAATTATTGATTATCGCTCCGCATTTTCCAAAATCTTGACCTGAATCTTGGCAATTTCTCGTGACTTCTTCACGACCATGATACATGCATTTCTTAAATTGAACTTTTTGAACCAAACGCGTACACATATGATAAAATGAATGTCACCATCGTGTTCTACGCCCAAAATTACCCATAAAACATGTGTCACAGGCTGCGAATATCAGTTTTGATTTTCGGGGATATGTGCCTACCCGGTTGACCTGACCTTGACCCTGATCTATGCTTGACTGACCCATACATGGAGCTGACACTCTTGTAGGCCTTATATGAAGGATTGTGCACCGTTTTGACAGAGTTTATAACGAGAGGCGCCCATTGCGAAGTCCTGAAGTCCATGCTACTGAAAGCCCGATTTCAGTTGTTTGACCTGACCTTGACCCGATCTGTGACCTCAAAATTCATTTTTAAAATACTCATCTGAAGCGTCCCGTCGCGTTCTTTCGTTTGCCGCCTCGTGCGTTTCGCTGCGCCTATTGGTTCTCGAGTTATCGGCTGGGGGCGTTTAACCCGCGCCTTCTGGGGGGGGGGGGGCTATTCATAGCCCCCCTCCCGTTTTTCTCCAATAACTTCCAAACCGCTTGACGTATCGACGCCAAACTTTCAGTACCTTCGGCTGCATTATTTGACACCTTGTGTCAAAATATGAACTTCGTAGCTACCATAGGTCGGCCGGAAATGACGTCAGAGTGACGTCATGTTCGGCCGATTTCGATGCAAAACATTGAACCACGGCAATCGCTCCCAAGAGCTCGTTTTTTTTTAGCTAGATCCAATTTCTTTGCACGAGAGGACTCAGAATAGACTGCGCTATCAAACTGCTATCTCAGATTTTCAAATTTTTGAAAATTTCGAAAATTATATATCATAAGATTCAAAATTTAGATTCTTATATTTTTTTATTTTTCGAAAAACCGGAATACATGTGATAGAACACATGCTTATGACTTACTGCAGCAAGTTTTAGCTAAATATCTTCAAATATGGTTAAGTTATACGCGTTATTGAAAAAACATTCACAATTATAAATTTTTCAAATCAATTTTTTCAGTACGTATTTGACATCGTACACCAATATAAATAGCACCATCGTGTTCCTGAGCTCAAACTGCATCAAATCGACACCTTTTTTGTTGAAAAATTTTAACTTCAGAATTTGACCTTTTTACCTGAAAGTGGCCTGACCTAAGCTAAATTCAACTCAAAATGACCTCGAATGACACAAACGACATCAAATTCGAAATCTATGGCCTAAATGGACCATAAAACATGTGTCACGTGACCGACGCATAATATTATCCCGCGCCCCAGTGGCGGTCTCAGCCAACTTCGCCCTAGTGGGGGGGGGGGGGGGCATATGTTACCACCCGCCTCTAACTCAAAAACTAAGAGGGCTAGAAAGACGCGGTAAAAAGCAGTCGATAGCTCTCAATGCGTACGTTTGAAAGTATTTCGGTCATTTTTCATCTTAGAGCAATATTGGGGTCACTGGAGGTCATCAAAGGTCATAATTTGCCAAATGTCATTACGAGCGAGCGAGCGCAGCGAGCGAAGCGAGTCTTTTCAATATAACGGAAAAATCTCAGTATGAGCGGCCCGGCCCGGCCTGTAACGCTTTTGAGAGGCTTATATCTCAGCAACCGCTGGACCGATTGGCCTGCGGTCTTTTTTGCTGGGTAGCCCCACCCCTTCTACCTCGTAATTGACTACTTTTGATACATCTCAGTGATCGTCGTGGCACGTGCCACGTGAAAAGTCAAGGGTGTTCAAGCTGTTTTGCAAAAGTAGTAATTTTTAGAGGCCCATATCTCAGCAGCCGCTTGGGCGATTGTCTTGCGGTAATTTTTGTAGGGTAGCTGCATCCCTTCTACCAAAGGTCGTATACTCTTGATCTATGTGAGTGACCCCCAGTGCACGTGCAAAATACAACAATAAGAGGTGCCAAATTTGTTCTCATTTCAATAACTCGGTAATTACTGGGGCGATTCCGCTGAAACTTGGCATACAGGTAGTAGGCGTGTTATCCTATCTCTTTCTATCGATAGTAATTTGCAAAAATCTGTTTGTAGCCTCAAATGGCCTCGGATGACCTTTCTAGAGGGCAGAGGCTACCTATCAGCAAAAAAAGACACCATGGTCGTCACGGGTGGTCCAAATCATTGTGATTCTGAAATATTTGGACTGTTCCTATGCGTACACACGGATCCAGAGGCATTTTCATTTTTCTCCATTGACTTATAATGGTATGGTCACGCCACTGGCCTGACCTTAGGTCACGGATATAAAAAATCCGAGATATACAAATTATAGGCGCCCATGCCATCATGCCATCCACCAAGTTTCAAGTCTTTCTGACAAACACTGCAGGCTGGAGAGGATTGCAAACTTTTTTAGGCTTGGTCAGTTAACTTGACCTGGTGACCTGACCTGACCTGACCTGGGGTCAAAAATTTCACGTTGCCCAAAATTGATGTACAAAAAGCTACCCCAAGCGGCGCTTATTCACACGCAAAAAAAAAACGTGTCAGGGTGGAACATATGCCCCCCCCCCCCCACACACTGGGGCGAAGGTTATATTTCCGTGACCTGTGATGACCTGACCCTGACCTGAAAATCAAATTACAAGTTCGGTACCCTCAGGGTATCTAAAGCTCACGAGTGTGTAAACAAAAAAATGAACCTGATCTGACTTGTAAGACGGCGGCCAGAGCCCAAAATGCGAACAAGCCAAAATGCTAATAATTTTTACTTTGACCTGACCTGTGACGTCATCAGTGACCTCGAGGTCAATTAAATTAGGTTTCGTACGACAGTTTTTCCTGGGCTATCAGACGCCGTTTGAATTTTGACGATCGGCCCAGTAGTTTCGGAGTTAGGAGGGGGGGGGGCTATGAAGAGCCCCGGCCCCTCCCCCCAGTAGGGCGTGTTATACGCAGACCCCAGAGGGGCGCGGGTTAATGCCCCCCCCCCCGCAAACGGCGGGTGGCTAAATACCCCAGCAACTGCCGGGTTAACTCGTGGGTACTGAAAGTTTCGTCGCGATTGGCCGCTTTTTACGCGTTATTCGCGAAAAAACCGAGGGGGGGGGGGTCAAACGGACTCCTATAAGTGCGAGGGTCAAGCTAAGTTAGGTTCAGTTCAGTTCAGTTATGGTTGCAGGGTTGCAGGGTCTATTGACTGCATTGCTCCTCTTGCATCCTCAGATTGTAAAAGGTGCTGTTGCTCTTCCAGCCTCCTCTAAACTCCTTCACTGCCAACTCTTATCTCCTCAAACCAGCCCCCATGTCATGATGTCAGAGCAATTAATTTCTTGAGTCTAATGTAGGCATACATTTATTTGGCACACATGATAAAACATGTGTCATGTTTATAAAGTTTTTGAATACCAAACAAAAACGCTGCATTCCTAGCTTGAAAATGATTTTATTTACTCTTCATCATGAAAGAGAAATCATCAATGTTTTTTTTTTAATCCACCTTGAAGTGCAATACATTTTGATTTGCCATGGTGCAGACTGCAGAGCACCAACTGTGAATTTCTCCCACAAAATACTAGTTGCTGTCTAATGACTGATAACAGTGCTCATTTAAATTTACTTACCTCACAAGGCCACATATAACCAAATCAAGTTACCACACAACAGAGTTATTACAACTCTTAGGATAAAATGTTTATCATCTTTTTATACAAAACAACTTTAGGTTGCAGATCACAATTCAGAAACCTTCTACTAAGCACAAACAATATGAGAAAGTATGAATGTTTATGTTACCTATACACTAAGCATGGAAAGCTTACTCACATCGAGATCTTTGGTGCATTTGGATTTTGAATTGATATGGCATGCCAAAACAAGTTCCATGGAGATCATAGATCCACAGTGTTGTAAAATTGGATATTGGTTGGGTGTGCCGATGAAGAAAAGAAATCCTAGGATGAGAAAAAAGGAAGTAAATGACTGAAGTATTTTTGCAAAATGGTGTAAATGCCAATTTTTATGCCAACTGATAAACCAGGATTTCATGTCAGGATCTTGACAGGGTGTGAAACAAAAGGATGTGGGTGCATCAACTGTCAAGTGACATGTAAACTGGCTGTTGGGAATACATGAAACTTTTCAGAGATGAAGTAAAGTCGGTCATTCATATTTTAGGGATGAACATATTTTCCCCATTAGAAGTGATTTGCCACCAAAAAGACTGAAAAATGGAACACTGTAGATCCATCACTATTCACTCGGATCCATGCACATGTCTGATGCCAATTATAATGATGCTGCACAGTGCACAGCTGTGACATAGGTAAGCATTTACAAAAATGAACACAAACAAGCAGCACAGCTCTGAACAATGTTCCATTTTTCAGAATTTTAGCTGGAAAATCACACCTACTTGTAAAAATATTTTCATAAAAAAAAGCATTATTTCATCTTTGAAAAAGCTCATGCATTTGAACATTTTAGGAATAATTATGCATTGGATTATACTATTTGCATCATGTTCAGTTTAATGAAAAACAATATCGCATTCTCTTATCTTGATCTGTATTCAAGTGACGTATTCTTACCTCGTATTCTTACCTCGTTGGGTTCCTCCTTGCCTCGCTTGTCCGGATAGGAAGGGGTCAAGTTGGGTGGATGTAAGGAACCCTAAATGAAAGAGACGCGCCAGTCCAAATGGTGACAGACAAGAAATAATAACATTTAATAATGGACCGGAAATTGCGCCTCGCGAAACATAGTCGTACAAGATAGACCTATATCATATAAGAAAAACAAGTTTTAAGACGATACCTACCTATAGAGTTATCATTACCACAACACAGTTCGCATTTTCATATCAGTTAATCTACATAGTCGAACAGTTTGCTACGAATACATGTATCGAGAATGCGTTTTAGGCTATTAATATTAGTCGCGCATGCTGCCTCTGCAGGCAGCTCATTCCATATACGAATACAGCGAACAGAAAAAAAAAGCGCTTGCGAGTGTCAGTTCTGGTGGCTGGGGGAAATATCTTACATCCGTGACCCCTGGTGCCGCTGCGATAGGGCCTCTGGAAAAGGTCATTAGGATTAATACAGGAGTGGTTATTTAGGATTTTCCAGTACTGGATCAGGTCGGCCCGCAGCAGTCTACCCTGTACCGAATAGAGGTCCAATGCAGCTAACCTTTCACCATAGTTAAGTCCAGTCATTCCATCAATGTGTCTCGTCCATCTCCGCTGAACCCGTTCAAGAAGTCGAAGGTCTTGTACATACCCAGTATTCCAAATGCAAGAACAGTACTCCATGATTAGTGCGTGTTTCGATTAATTTATTTATCAATACATTGATGTTGTTGAAGTTGAAGTTGAGCATTAGTGAGCTGTAGTAGACTAGGTCTATTCAATGCTCACATCGAGCCGGACTAGGAAATGAGCCATAAGGTCAGTTGTGGCGTGAGGATGCAGGTTTGGCAGCCCTGTGTTGGTCTAGTCTTCGTTTGAACATGTTTGTAGAAGTAGCCTCCACCACATCTCTAGGCAATCCATTCCAGTCATTAACTACTCTGTTTGAAAAGAACTTCAGCCTGTATAGATGACTTGATCTGCCTTTTTTCAGCTTCAGATGATGCCCTCTCGTGCGGTCTTCGTGGTCGACTTCAAAGAACTGTTCACTGTCCACCTTAACCTTCCCTGTCAGGAGCTTGTATGTTTCAATGAGGTCGCCTCGACGCAGTCTGTCTTCTACGCTAAGAAGTCCAAGACTGCGGAGGCGCTCTGGGTAGGGTGTGCTCCTTAAAGGTTTTACAAGCTTTGTCGCCCTCCTTTGAACTTGTTCCAGCAGCTTGATGTCCTTTGCAGTGTACGGGCCAACAGCCTGCATACCATATTCAAGATGTGGGCGGACGTAGGTGGTGAACAGAGGTTTGAAGTTGTCGAGATCCAGTCTATCAAATGCTTGCTTTAGCATACGTAGGGCCGACATACCCTTAGAAGCAGCTTTCTGGCAGTGGACTGATGGCTTCAAGTTGTTTGTGATGTAAACTCCTAGGTCCTTCTCCAGGGTACTGACTTGTAGTTTTTTACTGGTTGTGCCATCTGACATGAAGTAGTCTACACTTGGATTGTTCGAACCACAGTGCATCACTTTACATTTTGCCTCATTGAATCTCAAAAGCCAGTCCTGAGACCATTTCTGCAGAAGTGATATGTCTTGTTGGAGAGTCTCAGCGTCCTGTTTTGCTTGAATAGGCCTGTATATCTTGGCGTCGTCCGCAAACATTTTCATGTTGCTGCGCACAAGATCTGGCAGCTCATTGACAAACATGATGAACAGGACTGGTCCCAACACTGACCCTTGGGGGACCCCACTGATGACTGAACACCATTCAGAGTGATCTGTCCCTACCACCACTCGTTGTCTTCTGTTTGTCAAAAATGCACTAATCCAAGACAATACATTTCCCTTGATACCATATCCGTAGAGTTTCTTCATCAGTCGCTTGTGGGGTACACTGTCAAATGCTTTTTGATAGTCCAGGTACAATATATCCACACCTCGTCCTTCATCAATAGCTTTCGTCCAGTGTTCGAGGGCCTCCAGCAGGTTGGTCTGACAAGACCTCTTGGATACAAAACCATGTTGTTGTTGGCTCAGGAGGTTGTTTCTCTCGAGATGAGCTGTCACACTCCTTTTAATCAACCTTTCCATCACTTTTCCAACTTGGCTGGTCAAGCTTACAGGTCTGTAGTTCCCTGGTTTATTTCTGTTACCTTTCTTGTGGATTGGGACAATATTAGCATCCTTCCAATCTTGTGGTAATTGGCCTTCTTGAAGTGACTTTGTGAATAACTTGTAAAGAGGTCGAGTTAGCTGCTCTGCACACCTCTTCAACACAATGCTGGGGATACCATCAGGACCAGGTGCTTTTTGTTCACATAAGTTGACAAGTTCGTTTCTGATTGATTCAGTAGTCATCTCAATGTCTGTGATGGCTGCCTCAGGTTGCACGCGCTCCTCGAAGTCTGGTAGAGGAGTATCGCCCTCTTTCACAAAAACAGTTTTGAAGAAATCTTGCAGGGCTTCAGCAGTTTCTTGATCATTTGAGGTCAAGCTTGTACCATTTTCAACTGCATGTATAGCTGGTTTGACCTTCTGCTGGCTCCTGATGTACTTGTATAATTGTTTTGGATTTTGCTTGACTGTTCTGACCAGTGCTGCTTCATAGTTGTGTCTGTGTTTCCTGATTTTACCAGTAGTGATATTACGCTGCATGGTGTATTCTTTATAATCTTCACTTGACTTGGATATAGCATATTTTTTCCAGGCATCATGTTTGAGCTTCACCGCCTTGGTTAGTTCCCTGTTCCACCAGGGCGCAGCCTTCTTGCTTGACTTTTTGCTGTGCTTTGGAACTAGGGTTTCAAAACATTTGTTAATCCTTTCTTTGATGCAATGCCACATATCTTCTACTGTCATATCATTTAGCATATTCCAATCAACAATTTCTAGTGTTTCCCTGATCCCTGGGAAATTGGCTCTTGCAAAGTTCAGGCTTGCCTTACTTTTAATTGCCATTCTATCAGGCTTTTCTCCCAAGAAAAGGGTCCACGATAGGACAGCATGATCACTTTTCCCTAGTGGGTCCCCTATGTTGACCTCCTCAATCATCCCTTGCTCATCTGTAAATACCAAGTCAAGTCTGGATGGATCCTGTCCATCTCTGAAACGAGTAGGGTGACGCACATGCTGATAGAGGTAAAGATCTTGTATAGTGTCAAGAAACTTTGCTTCCTCTGAATCATCACTTCCCTCAACTGTCTGACTTTCCCAATGTATCTGTCTGAAATTAAAGTCTCCCATGATCAATACGTTCCTGGCATTTACATTTGGCACTCTCTTCAGTAGGTTGTTCAATATTGTGTTGTCTTCTGGCGTATTACTTGGTGTCCTGTAACAAACTCCTACTAGTAGGCAGGCATGTTTGCCGATTCTGATTTTGCACCAAACACAGTCATCAATAGCGTCTTCGTTTAAATCATTGCATTCTTCAATCTTCCAGCAGTCCTTTACTAATATAACCACACCTCCTCCCAACCGACCTGCCTTCCTGTCCTTCCGCACCTGCTGGTAGCCATTTATTTCAAAGTCGTGCTTTTGCCAAACTTCAGTGATACCCATCACATCTGGTTTTTCCTTGTCTAACCTGCCTCTTAATTCACTAAGCTTATTGCTCAAACAGTTTGCATTTGTATACAAGCAACTCATTTGACAAGTTGAACCTACTTGCCTAGTGTCTGGGGACGACCTTCCCCCGAAAGATCCTGTAGTTCTCCCTTCCTTTTCTGGTCAATTCCTCCCTCAGCCTTTTTTGTTCTTCCCGTTCTTCTGGTGATAGATCATGTGTCAGGTACACATTGCTAAACCCAACATCCTTCAAGTCCCATCTTCTCTTCATCAGTGAATCGACATCCTCTTTGTTTTTAAGGCTGACAAGAAGAAGTCGAGGCTTGGGTTCTTCCCCCCCATCTTCCTGCGTCCTTTTCTTTCCGAGTCTGAAGATCTTGTTTACCTTGACTTCTTCCCTTTCCCCGAGCAGTGCACTCACGATGTTGTCAAAGCTGTCTAAATCATACTTCTTCCGGCTCTCCGGATCACTTGCCCTGCTTTCAGGTATGTTGTGAATGATGATGTTGGATTCTCTTTGAGCTTTATCCTCCTTTCTTTCCATAAGTCTCCAATACAGATATAATGATTATGAACACAAACGATTCAATCATAATCATTATATCTGTATTGTATCAATGCATTGATTAAAAAACAATTGAATCACGTTTACAATTTACATTGAATACAGATACGAATTTGATGGTTTTTCATTAAACGGAACATTTCAACATTTGATTTGTCAAAATGAGCAATATATTTTTGCATCATCCTTGCCCTTTTCAGTGTAAAATTCAGTTCTCAGGGAAAGCAGGTGTAACTTTGCAAACATAACATTGGTATTTACTTCCTTTTTTCTCATCCTCAACCCCGGCTCGAGCTGTGGTTTTCTCACCCCAATTTCCCCACTTACCATGGATCCGACCGAAAGCCTTGCTTTCTGTAGTTTTGACTTTTGATGGTCAACAAAATTAAAAAAAAAAGTTTTCACCAAAACCAGCAATCAGTCGATTTCAGCTTCACGACCACGTGCCGTCGCCAATGTGATTTTTGAAGTGCCCGCCGAAATCAAGGCGTCAAAAACGGAAACTTTCAAAACTGGGTACTGTTCTTTACTTGCATCTCGCAAGACAACGAAAGCAGGTTGCCTAGCAACCTAGTACCGTTTTCAGTCGCCGCCTAATTTGATGCCAATATTATGGGTACCGTTGCAGTCACTTAAAGGGACCCTCCCACCTTCAAAAAAGTCAATGAATTGGCATGAAAGTGATGTCGCTCGGTTCAGAAAGAGCGAAAACCAATATCTACCAAATTTTATCGAAAAATATTCACCGGTTTTCAAGATATTAGACTTTTACTTTTGTTTACTTTTTTGGGATCTCCGCTGTTTCTAGCGACTTTATTTTAGAAGTGCGGCGTTTGCGGCAGATGTTGCGCGCAAATAGCATATACCACCGCGTGCTACAAAACGTTTTAGTCAAACATTTAAAAATCGTTAGATATTTGCGCTGACGTCACACATTCAGAGGGGTATTCCTAAGCATTAGCCCCTCTGAATCAAAATGCTGCAATTTTGAAATTCAATATTTCCTATTTAAGGCATTTCTCGATGTTGTGAGTGCCGAAACCAGTAATTGTGAGCCAGGGACCCCATTTTGGCTATCTCAACTCAAATCTAATGTTAAGGTGGGAGGGTCCCTTTAACGTCTTACTAAACGGTCCCCGTTTCAGACCTATGCTGCATTTGTAATCTATTTGTACGACATAATATATTTTTACAGTGTTGAGTGTTGCCCGTAAGTCGGCAGTTACTAAATAAATGGGTCCACTGACAGACCAAACGAAATCCTAAATCGTTGGGAACACTAGAAAGTTACATTTTTATCATTTTCGTGGGCTTATACCTATAGGTATCTAAAAAATTCGGCCATGACCCGTGACCCCGCTGCACCCGTCCATGGATGGGTACCAATCTGCGAGTAATTTGGTCGTCTTGTCGTTGTCACTCGACTTTCTTTTCTAATCCTTCGACAACTTGATGCTAAGCCATGATCGCATTACTTCGAAATCAAGGACTGCTTTTTGGGCAGGCTGGGTTCATTGGAATCAGTTGACCACAGACAGATCGCATGGATCGCATGACAAATAGCCCCTGGCACTGAGCCGCTGAAATTAAAAACGTAGCGTAGCGCCACCAGAGAAGATTTGTAGCAAAGATCACCAATCTTATATCAGCCACTTCTGGAAAGGGTTCAGACAGAGCGTTCAGGCCATTTTTTGCATTCAAACGGTGGTACCAAGATGATATGTAATTCTTCCTCCACAGGTTCTAAAGGCAGGTGGTGTACCGTTTAGTGTATATTGCATGAAAACAAAGTGCATGGTCAGAGTCGCGTTACTGAAATTTGCTCGTCGAGACAAACCCAAGAGCCAAATTATCTTTGGTTGTATTTACGACCTGAAAGGTTAGATACCTTATTAATTAATTCATAACAGCCACGAAACCTATCAAATCCACTGACAATAACGATTCAGGTGCGTATAGTGTGTAATGAGGTATTACGACGAATGTTAATAAGTTATTATGAAAATAATACATTGTTATGAGTCTGGAACGGTAACACATCAAAGGAAAGGTGAAACGAAATGGATTAAAATATGGCTCAATAAGTTGGGACAAATTTTTAATTATGAAACCATTTACAAACATTGGAGGGCCAAAATATCGCTGAACACGGTAGCAGTACATCGAGATGGTTAGCATGTCATGACAAGTCATGACGTAATACAGGCGAGAAGACCTTTGAGCGCACCATATACGGCTGCTCAGCAATTTAACAGCGCTGCCTCGCGAGCGCTTGTCTCATGCTTTGTGTGCATTGACTTAATCACGTACTGTCTTCCAATGGGAACAAATCGCGTGCGCGAAAGTAGCCGTTACAAACGTCTGCATAGAAATATAAAATTTGCAACATAATTGCCATAAAAATCAATTTAGTGCAATCGTCAATCCATATGGTGGGTCCTTCTATGCCATGACTAAATCTCTGCACTGCAGAGAGCTCGCAGGTTCTCAGGCTCACAGACAGGGTCGCTATCCTATCACAGCTGCAACGGGCGTCCTCACCACAAGAAATATCCGGTACACCGGCGGTCTCGACACTATGTCCAGCACATTCACAACAGGTTATCACAGGCCAGACTGTGACGGCGACCCTCACCGCAACGTCAGCGCACCCACCAGTCCCACATACACATTTCCTTTGGACTTAAGCAGCAGATTCTCCAGTAGGTTAGCAGTTCAGCTCTTTCGTCACTAGTTCGTCACATTGCTGACCACGGGTCACGTCCGTCTGCTCCTTTCCGAGCCGGGTAGACAGGCCTGCGTCGGCGGAAGGTGTACTACCAGAGGCCTCATACCCCCTGCACCCACATACACACACAAAAATCGAGACCCCTTCAGTTGGCGGGTCCCGGCTGCGGCGGCAGCGTCGCCTCCCCCACCGCCTCCCCGGCGGCTCGGTTGGCGTCCAGCCGGGGCATGGCTCCCTCCAGGATCTCCGTATAGTGGGCACCGAACACCGCTCGGTTGTGTGAGACGATACGCAGCAGCTGCCCGCCGACACGAGCCAGCTCGGCAGAGGTGGACGAGAGGCCGGGCGGCACCTTCATCGGCGTGGCCGTGGTGGAGCCGATGATGGTCGACAGGAACTCGCGAACACGCCGTCCTGCCGGGGGGAGAAGGTGACACGCCGTCAGACACTTCAGTCTTAACCAGAGCTTTGCATTTTGCACTAATCTCGGTCAAGTGAAAAGCACAGTCTTGGGATTGCCGATCAGTATTTCATAGGGATGGTTGAATTGATAAAATAATGTCACTAAAATCACATCCAAAAACGATACGAATTGACAACTTCAAAGGTAACGATTGTACGGAGGGGTGCCACCGGACGCCACTTTGTCGCAAATACCGGCAGCTGGCAGTGTTTAGAGGGTTCTACCGGCCTCATCTGGTACAAACCGGTACAGTGCCCGGTGGTAGACAGTGGACACATATGGAAGGTAGGGAGCACGGACAGAGGTTCGGTGACCGGTGGCGGGGAGCGGCGGGGTGCAGGGGCGCGCAGCTGGGGTACCGTGGAGCAGCCCAGGGGCAGGGATGCAGCACTGAGGAGGCAGGGGAGCGGCACGGGGGGAGCGGATTTAGCGGGGAACGGAGATGATGGAAGACTCGGCTAACGACATGACACTGGGGCTTTCCAGACTGTCCCCCTTCATCCCCCCCCCAACACAGCTGACCGAGGCATGTGTCGGTGAGGCACCGGAAGAGTGAGCCATCACCCGCCGACAGTAGCGAGCCGATAATCACGTGAAAACGCAAACCACTCGCACGCCACACACAGACCACAGAGGTGTCGGCGGAAACCGGCGATGACTAAGGGAACCAGGACATATGGTGAATAAGGGGCATGTTATGGTCTGCAATCAGTTGAATGGTATCCCACCTGAAACTGCTCTGCTAGCCAATTAAGTTTATTGATACCGTTATTCGTGCCCATTCCATTCTACACATTTATGTTGTGACAATGGTCCTATTACGGAAGGGTTGTGCTCGACTCAAAAAAAAAAATTGCCGACTCGACTCATCATTCAACTTCAGAAAGCCCTGACTCAACTCTGACTCAAACAAGGAGCTGATTTTTACCCTTGACTCGACTCATGACTCAAGCGACTGAATGAAAATATGAGTCGACTCAAACTTGACTCAAAATTTTTGTTGAGACAAGTGAGTTGACTCAAAATTGACTCAGATAGAAAAATTGTTGAGCGGGGGGGGGGGGGGTGAAAAAAA
Organism: Amphibalanus amphitrite; assembly: GCF_019059575.1. Classification (NCBI taxonomy): domain Eukaryota; kingdom Metazoa; phylum Arthropoda; class Thecostraca; order Balanomorpha; family Balanidae; genus Amphibalanus; species Amphibalanus amphitrite. The sequence goes on along the minus strand of NW_024882608.1, from coordinate 183,679 downwards.
CCGGCAGCAGGGCCAGGGCTAAGTTGTTAAGCGGGGTGGGGGGAATGAAAAGCTTGTTTCTAGAAAGTTGAGTCAGCTGACTCATGTTCCTAAATGTTTGACTCAACTTTGTGTCAAAAGTTATTTTACTGACTCAACTCTGACTCAACTCAACGCCTTAATATTTTTGTCCGACTCAACTCTGACTCAACTCAACAGCTCAACATTTTATCCGACTCGACTCAAATCTGACTCATTTGAGTCAGAGTTGAGTCAAATTTCTGACTCGACTCATGAGTCAAGCACAATCCTGGTGAGTATTATGATGTGCATGTTCTGTTTTAAATCCTAACCACAGCTAGCGCCCACAACGTACTATTATAACCTTTTGTCCACATTAGGATGTCTAATGTTAGAATGTCTAATTGTCATCAATGAGGTTCCCAGTATCCAGCCTACGCCAAGGGACGACACTTTCCTCAGCTGAATACAGACCACTTGCAGCCGCTACCGAACTCCTTAGACTCAGCCGATTGTTAAGTCTATGACCTGAATAATGCAGCCGATTAGCATAGCTACAAGGAAAGAATCGATCATCGGCAGCATGCTAATTGAGTAACAGAGCGAAGCGGGAAATGCCAGCACGGGGTGCAGCAAGCATGCAATGTGAAAACACGAATATCCCCCTTTGGCGGATCCACGAAGGCGGTATCGGAATTGTATTCGAAGCTCTTCGGTCGTTCTTCAACGTTAGATGTTAAACAGAAGTATCAAAACACTAAACAGATGGATAATTTACATTCCCTGTGCGTTAGCTCTTCAATCTGTATTTGTATATGCTTAACAATTTTATGGTCAACGTGATCGAGCGCAAAATATCTTGTAAGGCGCCTCTTTGCCTATCTAAGTTTTGAAAAGTTTGCGCCAAGGGAAAGTATGCGTTTTTTGTGAGTTGTGACTAATCAGGTCTGAACACTACTCGTACAGTGCGAAAGTCGCTACCTAACCCAAGAACTTAGTAAGAAGAAGCGTAGTAATAATGATCCAAACACCATAAAAGGACCGGAACGTTTCGCAAAAGACTGATACAATCCGTCTATAGTTCGAGCGCCAGTCAGATCAGAGCGCACTCCCCGAGCACTGACCCATGACTCACGAGCCCAATCTGCCGCCCATCCCATCCCACCCTGTCCTATCCTAACCACCAGCAGACTGCGTGGTGACGGCATCCGGCAAAGTCATCATGGAACACTGAGTCAGTCCCGACCACCGCACCACCCCAAACGACCACCGACCGACCACAGCTCGGAACAGGCACCCCCAACACTCATCACTGCGGGCTTCTGATCTGATCATCACAGAAACTGATATGCATATTTCGTCGATCGAAACGTTCAACGCTCTGGTTTAGTAGGAAGCCACTATTCGACACGTAATTCAGACATGAGATCACGAAATCGTGAGATCAGCATAGGGAAAATTGTACGAGTATTCGAGTTGTACGGGTGCTGTCTGAAATGTGTTTAGCTTCCGTAAGGTTTTGATCTTCGCCATCCTCTAAGGCACTCTTGTCAAATTGTGGGGCTCATGTGCTCTTTTTCATTTCTCATATGGATTTCTTTTTTTACCGACAGATCAGAATCTACAAGAAGTTTTCCTGACAACTAACTCACGTCATGTTTGCTTAACTAGCTTTGAAAATAACTTGTTAGAAATACGCAAACAGCCGAAATGCACTCATACAAAGGCACTGAGGTGAGAAATATCTTGAAGGTAATCCACACCTTTCCCGGACATAGCGATTCTACCTACAATGAACGAACATTTTTTTCTTGTCACCGCATGAATCGGGATGCCCGAAGCCGTATACTGTCCACTGCAACAAAGCAGCCCACCCACAGAGGGCAAAAATAAAATATAAATACCGTCACAAACCAACATCTACTGCCATTGTAAATAAAACGTGACAAAGAAGTTAATCTCCCGGACCTGTAGACTTGTGAAACATGACAGAATATTTCAACATTGCTACTGAATCACAAGTGATTCGAGAAACTTCAATTTTTTAAAACCAGTATGTCGTGGAATTCCACGTCGCTACTTCTATTTATTACGGAGCGAGCGAAGCGAGCGGAGTCTTTCCTTAGATTAACGGAAATTTCTGAGTATGAGCGGCCGGCCGGCCGGCCGTGCGGACGCTTTTGCGAGGCTTATATCTCAGCAACCACTTGACCGATTTACACGCGGTAATTTTTGTAGGGTAGCTTCATTCCTTCTACCAAGTATTGGACTATTCCCAATGCATGTGGGTGACCCCTTATGCACGTGCCACGTGCAAAACGAAGAGGTGTCAGTTTTGTAATTGTTGCAATATCTCGGTAACTACTTGGCCGATTGCGCTGAAAGTTGGCATATAGGTAGGCACCCACTAGGCACTGCATATCCATGTGCCAGAGTTGGGGTGCTGCTGCACGTGCGCACGTGCAGGGGTCGTTTCCAGATCTCGAGAACGGCTGGACCGATGGCGCTCAAATTTGGTACACGGTTAGGGACCAGTTAGTAGGGTGCCGTGCACAAGTCAGTTGGGACCCATTTTGCACGTGCGCACGTGCAGGGTGTCGCTCCCAGATCTCGAGAACGGCTGGGCCGATTGTGCTCAAATTTGGCACATCGCTAGAAACCGGTCAGTAGGGTGCCGTGCACAAGTCAGTTGGAGGTACCCCCTCGAAATTTCGCACGTGCAAGACTCACCCCCTCGCTCGCTCCGTTAGTCGCCCCAAAAGGCGCTATACTGGTCTTTATATACCAAATATACCTCACAAAAAAGTCAACGAAAGCCGGAAACCAGGGCTTTGCGCCGCGTGCCGATACTGCTGACTACTGCCATTAAATGGTTCATTTTCAATGGGAATGACTCGAGACCCACCAAACGGGATAGATGCTGCGCCTACATGAACGACTTTCTGTAATATCAAACAGACCTCCGCTTCTCGTAGTGGTTTGAACGTGAATCTCCACATACGGTGGCAGGATGCTAAGGCTGGAGGTCAGGAAGACAGAGGATCTCAGCTTAACAGTCCTGTCTTGTGGTGCTGTCCATGGGTTGAGTGTGTGTGATGACGGGTCACACAGTTCCTGCATAGCGTCCTCCCAGCGCTTATGTCAATAGATGATGGCAACTTACGAAGGCAGACAGCCCGTGCCACCGTCCGTCATTGCTCACTGATCAGAGCCCCCCCCCCCCTCCCCCAGTCTAGGACTATTCTCCCCGTTTTAACTCACTGATAAGCGCCCGCAGTCCGTGGCTTTTCTCCCCGGTGACAACTTACTGATCAGTGATCAGAACCTGCAGTCCGTAACTGCTATTCTCCCCATCATTACTCAGATGAGTGCCATCAGTCCCTCACTATTCTCCCCGTTTATCACTCACTGATCAGTGCCCGTAGTCGGTGGCTATTCCCCCGACACTACACTGAACAGACCCCACAGTCACTCACTACTCTCCCCGTTTATCACTTACTGATGAGTGCCCGCAGTCTCTCACTATTCTCCCCGGTTATAACTCACTGATGAGCGTCCACAGTGTGACTATTCTCCCCGGTGACAACTTACTGATCAGTGATCAGAACCTGCAGTCCGTGACTATTCTCCCCAGTCCCCGATACTATGCTGAACAGACCCCACAGTCCTTCACTATTCTCCCAGGTTATAACTCACTGATGAGCGCCCACAGTGTCACTATTCTCCCTATTGTAACTCACTGATGAGTGCCCGCAGTCCGTGGCTATCCTCCCCGTTTATAACTCACTGATCAGTGCCCGCAGTCCGTGGCCGGGGTCCCGCAGCTGCTCTATCATGTCGGCCATCTGTTTCAGCTGTTCGTCCGTCGCCGCTGGCAGGCCCTGCGTCTGCAGACCGGCCCGGACCTCTGAGACACACTGCGCGGCCACGTTTGGCAGCAGTTCAGCCAGCTTCCTGCACGGAGACACCGGGAGGGATACGGTCTTCAGTGATCCCATAAGAATGGTACGTCAGAGAAATTAGAACATTTCATTTCAAAACTACAAGTCATTCATCAAGTCAAAACACGGCATCAAACTTCCAAAAAGGCAGCCAAAATGCTTAGACCCCACTTGAGAGACCCTTTCACTACTCGAATCCCCCTTTCAAAGACACGTCTCCGTCGATCAGCGCAGGACGACTCACTCGGGAGAGTCGGCGTCGGCGAGGATGGCCATCAGTTTGTCTTTGAGCGTCTTGCGGAACTCTGTGACCGCCTGCAGAGGCTGTCCACAGGAGCTGTATGTGAGCAGCAGGGCGGCAGCGGCCGTCATCATCTGCTGAGCCTCCAGACGCAGCTCGGTCAGACGGCGCCAGTCCATTGCCAGAGTCTGAGGGGTGGGGGGATAGGGGGTCAGACTGAGCCTCCAGACGCAGCTCGGTCAGACGGCGCCAGTCCATCGCCAGAGTCTGAGGGAGGGAAGGGGGGTCAGTCTGAGCCTCCAGACGCAGCTCGGTCAGACGGCGCCAGTCCATCGCCAGAGTCTGAGGGAGGGAAGGGGGGTCAGTCTGAGCCTCCAGACGCAGCTCGGTCAGACGGCGCCAGTCCATCACCAGAGTCTGAGGAGTGGGGGACAGGGGGGTCAGACTGAGCCTAGAGACGGACCTCGTCAGACTGAGCCTCCAGACGCAGCTCGGTCAGACGGCGCCAGTCCATAGCTTAAGTCTGGAATATGAAGAAGGAACAGACTGAGCCTCCAGACGCAGCTTGGTCAGGCGGCGCCAGTTCATAGACCATAACCATAGTCTGGGTTTACTTTTTGGGATCTCCGCTGTTCCTAGCGGCTTTATTTGGAAGCAATAGTTTGGCAGCTGAAAGTGCGGCACTTGTTGCACGCAAAGCTGCATATACCACCGCGTGCTACAAAACGTTTTAGTCAAACATTTAAAAATCGTTAGCTGCGCTGACGTCACACATTCAGAGGGGTATTCCTATGCATTTAGCCCCTCTGAATCAAAATGCTGCAATTTTGAAATTCAATATTTCCGATTTAAGGCATTTCTCGATGTTGTGAGTGCCGAAACCGGTAATTGTGAGCCAGGGACCCTATTTTGGCTATCTCAACTCAAATCTAATGTTAAGGTGGGAGGGTCCCTTAACCAGACGATCATGGGCCTTCGCAGGCGATCATCAGTCTAAGAAAACGAGCATCTGTTTTACACTTAACACTTAACAGACGATCATCGGTCTTAAAGACGATAAGCTGTCCACGAACATCGGTCTTTAACAGACTATCATAGGTCTGAAGATCCGGGACAACCGAGTGACACTACAATAACTAGCTTTGGCCAACTGACGCCATAAATATTACATAACCCATCATTCTCACACCGCATCGAGGTAAGGTCACCTTCAGAAGGCACCTTTCTCGCGATCGGCAGAGAAACTGCCCATAAACAACATCTGTCTCCGCCTACACCACACATCCGCCCCTGTTAGACCAGCGAAGGGCAGCGGCTGCAGTAGCGTCAGAGCGGTGAGGTCAACAAGTCAACGCTGCAGCTGCTAATTTCGCAACATTCAGCTGGGAAAGCCACGCCTAAATAAGCCTTTCGATCACGCCAGATGCTTTCGCGACGTCACTAGAATTTCCGGAGGGACGGCAGCTGCATTATAAACAAAAACACTTTTCTTGAATATGAGTGAAGCATACAAATTTGGTAAATATTTAGTCAAAAAAGTTCGAGGCGCTGGAAAGGCACACTGCAATGGCATTAAATGTCACGCCAAGAAGCAACCAAGAATGTAAAAGCACTAGGACGCCACGATACAGTTAAGGTGACAACTGACAACCAATATTACATCGAAATTGTGAGCAAACCATCGCCTCTGGTAACTCCGTGAGTGGAGAGTGCTCTCAACTCAGACACCTTGGCAACTCTGTGTGTGGGGAGACTGTTCTCACCTCCGTCACATCGGCTCTGTAAGGGAGTTTTCATTTCTCACCTCTGGCACCTCTGTGCTGTCGTCCCAGTCGAGAAACTCGAGGTAGGCGGCGTTGACTGTGTCCCGTATCCGCGTGGCCGGGTCGCCGTCATATACCACGTTCCGCTCCAGCCACTGGCGGGTCACCAGCAGACCGTCTGGGGGGGGGGGGGGAGGTCAAAGGGTCAGTTTGGAAGGGGTCATAGAGGGAACAGAGAGTCACGAGGAATCAGCATGGGAGAGGTCACACAGAAAGTCGGCTAAATATCAATAATACAAAACATTGTGAGTTTAAAGCACCGTTCCAGGCTCTTCCGATCGACATAAAAAAATACCTAACATGGAATCATCATATTACGAACAGGATAACATACATCTTGACATATCTTCAAGCTAATTTTGGAAACGGACATATGATATTCACCTCTAACAACCGTCCCTCAGTCCAACTACCAGGGGAAGCGTTGACCTCTGGAAGGTCACACCACCTCCCCTCCCCCGCCTGTAACACCGGGTGACATCGGAGACGGATGACACATCATCTCTGCAGCATCTACTGCGTACCGCCTGTGATGAACACGGATGCGGCGCTACCGACCAGCTGTGGCCGGGAAACCCGACCGGAGCCCGACCCGACTCGCCACCAGTCATCCCGAGGGGATGGCCGCGACCGGACAGGAAAACGGGAGGTGGCCGGTCGGTTCCGTCCGCGACCCACACCCGGTGGCGCGGCAGACCGCAGGTGAATCACAGAGCCCGCGCTCGTACCAATCGGTGATCACGGATGGGGTAATGGGGTGGGATTGGAGCGCCAGTTCCGTAATTCTTACACGACAAACTTTTGTGATTCACGACATTTTTAGGTTTTATATCCGACATCTGTTTCTGAGGAAATGGGTGTCATTCCATACCGATTTAGTTACGCCACCAAGAAACAATGGTGAATGTTCAGCCCACAATCTGCATAACCAGGATATAGCCATCAAACCATCAGCTAGCCGTGAGTCAACCTTCTTGCATAACGTATATCATAGCCACAGCGTAAACATTGGTCTATTGACTAACCAATCCCGATTTACAATATCTTAAGGTGGGCAGTTATCACAAAAATACTTATTAATTCGACACAGCAAAATAATGCATTTTACCGAGTGCTTTGAAGGCAGCTACGCTACTCAAATGCAAGGAAAGAAAGGAATACAGCCACAATTCAACAGGGGGTAAAAGTCTGTCTGAGGGCGCAGAATCACACTCGCAAATCGAAATGATTGAAGTGTGGTTCGTAACCCGTCCTGGCTTTGGTTCCGCACGGCAATCATCAGGACATTGTGTTTTATTTACTTTCTTTTACGTTGTCTTCCATATTTTTTACGCTTCACATGCTTTGCATCTGACTTTTGATTGGATAAGCCATGGCATGGAGCTTATGCCAAATAAATAAATGGATAAGGAATTATAATAAGGATTCCAAATTACTTTTTTGAATTTTTTATCGTACCGTCCCGTGTCCACTGCCAATCTAGCTACTCTATCTAGGTACTTATCTGCTTGGTAATCCAGCACAGAATTGGGAAAATGGTGGCGCCGCTTGAGGGCAATATTTGACAAAAGACAACAATAACAAGAACAAGTTACTATAGTCTCGAAGAGAGGAACAGTAGCCAGCCTACAAATTACAGAGGCCCCGATTTATAACCGACCGACCAGCCATAGTTGTGACCTAGACGTTGATACTTGATACCTATAGAATGAAAAACCTGGATCTTTGACTGATAGAGACCAGAGTACCCCTAAAAGCTGTGACCAATCCAGGGTCGCCCACAACTACGACCGACAGACGGACAGCCCGTTGTCACTGACCGTTGGTGGTGCTGAGGTACTCGGCAAACTTTTTCTTCTCGTACTCGACACTCTGGGCGATGATGTGTGGCCGCACCTGCTGGATGGCAAAGTTGGCCATGTCGATCCGCATCAGCTCCAGCGTCTGAAGAAAGTGAGAATAGGACGGAAATCGTAACCACACTAAGGAACACACCGTATTATTCACAACAATAAATTTGCGAGACTCGAGCCAATCAATATTCAATACTACCACCACAACACTAAGTCAGCCAATTCACAACCTTGCGAAGATCTAGCAAATCAACATTACAGTAATCCTAGGGATTTAAAAGAAGAATAAGATCAATTAACAAAGTACGGTGAATATACTGATGACGCCAGCGCAGACCGCCGCGTCGCTCAAGCGTATCGCCTCACCTCCATGATTCCTCTGAACACGTCGACTACAGTAGCGCGCTGGCCCAGCTCTCGGATCGCATCGTCCCGCACCGGCGCGCAGATCCGAGACATGATGGACAACACGAAGCCAGAGTACTCGCTAAAGTCTGTGGGAGATACGCGAGAGTTTGGTCACCGGCGCGCAGATCCATCCAAGACATGATGGACAGCACGAAGCCAGAGTACTCGCTGAAATCTGCGGGACAAGAGTACAGGTTAGCGGCGCGCAGATCCGAGACATAATTGACAGCTCACGAAACCAGAGGACTCGCTCAAGTCTGCGGGTGAGCGGTGGAATACGATTAGCGGGGGAGGGTGAAAACCGCCACGGGTTCAAAAAGGAGAAAAATGTCAGGTGAGGGCGTAACAACTCGAGAGGCTAAAATATTATCGCACTGAAGGCGATAAAGCAATCAAAATATGGTAGACCGGTTCTAATCCAGCTTTCATATGAGGATACCTATGCCTCGGAAGGTGGTGCTGCTAACGCTCAGAGGGTAGCGGCTCCGGACCGGAACTGGACTCGCTTTCCCCTTCCACAACTAACCAAACAATCCGCAAATCTCGTCACTGTCCACCAAGAGCACATATTACAAATATGAACAAAACACATCTAACAGACAGCGCTCATCCGACACTGCTGGTGGGACCCAGTTCAGAGACGGACTATACTGAGCATACCAAATGCACTGACCGAGTGTGCCGGCCTCTGCCTGCTGCTTGATGACCGTCTCGTCCAGCTTGTCCTCTACCTCCTTCTTCAGTGACGTGTGCTGGGGAAGCAGCAGCGACAGCAGCGTCTGCAAGAAAACATACGGCAAACGCAGGCACGTTAGTGATTAAATCAAAAAAAGTCGAACGTTGATGGCACCGAAATCGAGGGAGAGTGCGGCCGGCATCAGATGCATAACAGCTCAACGTCATGCTGCCGCCTTATTTCGCTTTGCTTAGCGAAAACAAAGACCTGTGACTTGCCTTTATCACATTAGCATTTATCAAGCGTACCATGACTACTCGTAAATGGAGTACGCAGTTTAGCCGCGGATTAAAAGACTCTTGTGACTGATCCGTGGCTACGCGGCGTTACCGGTTACTATTCGTGCGCTCGAGAAGAGTGAAAAGAGGGGGCACCCGGATTTGAACCGGGGACCTCTCGATCTGCAGTCGAATGCTCTACCACTGAGCTATACCCCCACGGCAGTGGCACGCTTAGAAAAGCAGATGCGGTAGCTTACTCCCTGAGCTGCAGCGGGGCCAGCCCGCCTCCCACAACATCACATTCCACAAAGCCGGTTCGCCCACCTCCCCGCCTGACGCACGGTAAACATGCCTGACAAACCGGACGGCCTTGCACGAAGCGGCGCACCAAACCGAGAAGGGATGCCGGGCGGCCGGGCGCGTACCGGCGACCGCGGACGGGGATGGGCTATTGCGTATCGGAAAGAAAAACAATTCCCTCGAAGACATCTGGCCAGTGGCCATCACTCTTCTGAAACCTAGCTATAAAGGACGTGGCAAATAGTGACCTAACATAGAGCCCAGTCCACATCAGCCATAGCGATGGGTGCCCGAATTAAATGGACGACGGTCATTCATTCGACGGTGGAATTTTCTAATCAACACCGCTCATTGAATGCGCGCCATAACTCTTCAACAACAACAACAACGCTCATTGAACACTGGACGGTCTGACGTGTCTGGTGTTATCCGTTTGGATTCGACAAAACGACAGAGTCACACTCACGACCTCTACAGTTGAAACGCAACTCATCATTGACCGGGATCGCCAGACGGCGGTAATCTGACCTCTAGCCTCGGTCACTAGACTTTCACTAACCTGTTTGACCTCGGCGACCGACTTGTCTGACCTTGGCGGTCAGCATGTAACTGACCTGTTTGATCTCGGCGGTTGACCTCTGACCTGACCTATCTAACCTTGGCAGATGACCTGTTTGACCTCTGCCAGCCAACTTAACACTAGCCTGTCAGTCCTCAGTGGCTGACCTGTCTGAAAGACCTATGACTGACTCGTGTGACCTCCCTCTGCCGGCTGACTTATCACTGACCTGTTTGACCTCAGTCATTAGACTGAGCGCCTGTGAGAAGTCGGGCGGCTCAGACTCGAGCTGCTGCTTCAGGATGTCCCAGAAAGCTTTGTGAGTCATCTCCTTCACTCGTCCCAGCAAACTGAAAAACAAACGAACGCAGATTGAGCACCTGTTAGGCTGAATTATGTTTTATGCGCTATCCTCGACACATCAGCATTACTTATTTGCATCACGGTAAGAAAACAATGTAAAATTTGAAATAATGCACATGGAATGCAAGTACAACATTGAGCATTGAGGTGCGCGGCATGCGTATGATGACGATCAGTGTTTCCGGTGCCGCAGCAATACATTTTAATGCGGCCAAACGCAGGTAGAAGACCACGCTTTCGCTGCTCTGCGAAACGAAATCGTTACAAAATCTCGTTAATCCACGACATGTTGAGAGGCTGATACAGTCATTGCCTGTGTTTGAAAGGCTAGTCGGAAAATGTTCATCATACATCGCGGTCATGGTGTGCGGCATTATCGTTCCCGTCAACGGTGTAGATGGCGCTGTGCTCGACGGTACCACATTTGCTCGCCCCTTTCAACACGAGAGGTTCATCCATGACTGCAGTCTGCTGGCGTTCATTTCAAGCTGCTTTCATGACGTTTTCATTGCTTTCATATTAGCCAAGATGTTTGAAAATTAATCACAATTACACCATTGTTAGTAGAAATAACCGATATTCATACCAACTACGATAAAACCCACGGGACAGCGCACCCGGTTCCGGGACCAGAAACTAACCTGTTATCAGGTGCCTTGTACTTCTCCAGCTTGAAATCGTGGTCGACGGCGATCTCGTGCGCCAGCGCCATGTTGCTGACGCCATTGGCGGCTCGCATCACCTCCTCGAGGGAGACAAAGCGGGGCGGCGAGGCGGCCACGCCCGGCAGGAGGAACCCGGCCGGCGAGGTGGATCGCGCCCGGCCCGCGCCGCTGCCGCTGCCCTGGCTCGTCGTCCGCTGCCTGAGGGATGTGAGACACAGATGGGTTAGGAGTGGGCTTACCCAGGCTGATGAGGGAAGCAAAACATGTGAGGCACAGCAACTTTTTAGGGAATAGAACCAGGAAAAGAAAGCAACATATGCAGTTAGGGCAGCTATGATTAAAAAAAGGACAACTCTGATAGTTTATTGAGTAGATTCACAGCAATTTATGAGGCCACTTGAAACCTTAAAGGAAAGCTTGCTAGCTGCTGCAGTGTACATGTTGGCATGAAATATACATTACACATGAAATATTTCCAGCAAAAATAACAAACAACCCGATCAATGCCAGAAAAAAACAATAAAATATACCTATTGGTTTATTGGGATTAGGGATATTATGTGCCTCTTTTATTTGCGATTAAACATACCTTTTTGTAGTATCTTGAGTCTGATCCATTGACTCTGATGGTGGTTTGTCTTCTCCACTGGATGCCATTGCTTGTAAACTAGGAAGAAAATGGAAATATTGATGAACTTACCGAGCATAGTCAGAACATATCTAGCATCTAGTTAAAAACACACACACACAAAGGCACACCAACATAAAAGTCTAATGGCACTTTACCTGTCCCCCTGTACCTAATAATTAGATTGATCTTAGCAAAATAAAACTTCTAGATCTAGTAGCCTTATTCCAAAGTCTTCTCACATAAATTCAAGGAACCAAATAATAAGTTATTATTAAAGGCCAAAGGGGCAGGGGAGGCACTAAGGGTGTGTTGATAGGATTGGAATCTGTCACCATCAAGAATGGTAAAACAGGCATTCAGCTTGTTGTACCAAATGTGTCATTTCTTAAGTTGCCAAATCAAATGTTTAATGAAGAAATTTTGAGTTACATCACTCAATAGTAAAGGTAACATCATGAGCGATCCTTCCCCAGACTTAGACAATAGACAGGAAAACATGGCAATCTCAATAAGATCATCTTGATGAGAACACATTCAGCCAGTGAGTGGTTCGTGCATGTGACATGGTGAAGATAAAAGAAAGACTGATCACAGCATCATGCAGATTTTGGGACGGGTGGAGCAGTCAGCAGTGCAGTGCCACTCCCAATATGGTACCATGATTAACTGCTGTACAGGTGCAGCATCATTGTACAAAATGATATATGGGAGACTGGGTATAAGTATATGTCAGAGAACAATGGATCTTAACCCTGCACTGCAGTTGTTATGGTTCACGTCAAAAGTGCAATATGCATATTTTATGGTAAAAATTAAAGCTTGATTGGTGTAGATTTCCAGTGAGGTTGGTGTCAGATGGTGCAGATTAATAGCCCTAAAGGCTCTTGCTGCATTTTGCAGTATGGGTGTCCTGGTCCCTTTTCCCACATTGATTTTCATAGAAGCAGCATTTACAGTTAATTCCTTTCCTGGTCCACTAAAAATATTGAACACATTTTAACAATACAGAAGGTGGGAAAATTCAAAAAAATTACGACGAACCTTATGAGTTTGAATCGTGACGGACAGAACTAGAACAGCTTGAGCTTCGATATCAATATCAACATCGGTCTGGATTTGGATTCAGATTATCCCACGGTGACTGCACCAACTTGAACTTAGATTATAGAAGACTGATGGACTACCCGGACATGAATGACATGAATTACGTTGACAGCTCACCTATCGTGGTACTGCTACCGCTGAGAAGAGAACTAGAACATTTATCATCAGCAACCAAGGCCCTATCAGCCCAGCAACCAACTCTCAAATTTCCGCCCAGAGAATTCGCGAAGCGTCCGCCGCCCACAACAAAGGGCCTGTTCCAGCGCCTCCAGAAACCTCCAGAAAGCTCCAGAAAGCTCTAGAATTCTCCAGAGAGCGTTCCAGCGCCTCCAGAAAGCTCCAGAAAGCTCTCGCCAAAGCTCCAGAAACCTCCAGTAGCCTCCAGAGAGTTGAGAGGTCCAAATTTCTCTGGAGGCTCTGGTCTACAATTATGGCGCACATGTGACAATCACGAATGTAAACAAAGGACATTTGACTGATAATTTTACAACTTGAATGTAAAGAAAATTACATTGCTATAATTTTATTTATCTTTTTAACTAAAATTGAAAACAAATTTTGCGTTTCAAGAGAGAACAATCGTCATTCTTTTGGTATCTATGACACCAATCTCCAGAAATCTCCAGATTGCGTTCCAGCGCCTCCAGTAAAACCTCTGGTAGAGCCTCCAGTCAAGAATTTATTCTGGAGGCGCTGGAACAGGCCCAAAAACCGCGTGCGTCACTCATCGTCAGTCTTGCGCCATTCCAGCCTCATAGTGAAATTAGTGTGTTCACGAGCAATTAGGCGCAGTTGCTAGCTGTTTGAAGCGCGAATCATTATTCCTACCGGCACCGCTCAGCCCCGTGTATTACCCTCAGTCGCCTCAGTCCCTCTCCTCCGTTCCGTGCTTCTATCCTCAGGATACTGAAATCCCTCTCCTCCACGCCGCAACCCCCCTCCGGGCTGGACAGGCAACTTTATCTCATGCGGGCTGCTCCCTTGGAGCGGCACCGCTGCTCCCTAGGGAGCGCACCCCGTAGCCGGGTCATGGATTACCTACTACCTGGATCGGCAACTCCGCGGAATTCCCATTGTATTGCGCGACCGCCCGAAAGTGCTGCCACCTATCGAGCAGACTGATCCCTGCTAAGGACAGCCCGCCGCCGCCGCCCAGTCAGACAGCGGCCGATACCAGCAAAGTCCGAAAATGACCGGCAAGTTACATGGCCTGAACCAGCCGCGGCTAAGTTTGGCATAGGCCAACAGTGTCGGGTTCCGGAAGAGCGGTCCAGGGCGGTTCCATAGACTATGTATCGTTTTGGAAAGAATGGTGTGGTCAGTGGTGGGTCGTTTACCGAGCGCGACTGGCCGATTTTACCTCAGCACGTCGTATTGTTAGCTCTCATGGCCAGGCCAGGCGCTTTCTGCCAGCTGCCTGAAAATACCTTCGATCAAACGACTTTGTCTATCACTCGGATTGCCCCTGATCAGCTTGAGCATTCCAACTCAGTCGTCGGTAGACCGCAGAGGAAATGTGCCGTCCGCCGTGAAACATCCAAATCATTGCTACAGCCATTTTGACTGACTTATAAAGATCAAGACAAATGCTGTCATATCGATTAACGAACATCTGCACCACTGACAATTTCTATCAAGAAGCATTCCAGGATTATAAGCTTACCATACACCGTTTCGTTAAAAAACTGTTTCCATATTAAACTTATGTTTGCCGTCGCATGAGCGAATTGCCTACTGAGTACAGGCTGAAACCGATTCTTTCCGCAGTCAGAAATCATGTGCGAGACCGAGAGTCTATTCAAATAAACCCCGGTCGCACTCTCATCCATAACACGCACCTCCTTGCGTGCGATTGATGCTATTGCAACTGATTGATTGATTGCGTGCGATTGATTGATTTGAATAGGCTCTCTTGTGCGATTTCCTGACTGTGGAAATAGTCTGTCTCGGCCTGAAGTTCAGAATTTAACACAGGTTCAATGACAACTAAGGTGAAAGATGACACACAATGTATACAATGCATATTATTGCATAGACTGATAGGTAGATTTCGAGAAACGACGTGCCACATGCCTACTAAACGGTGTCGTAGCACCAAGTTGGTTTCCAATTCACACCTCCCACCAGAGTATATCGGGAATAAATGCAAACACGATGCACACGAACGCATTATCCGCTCAATGGGTATGCCCGTAGTGGGTATGTTAGTCAGTTACAAACGCTGTGATACCTTAAACATTTTCGGTCGAGCCAGTTCACAGTTCACACCCCGGCCGCCTGCTGCCGTCACGTCACACGTGTCTGCAGTGGGCGTGCACCTGCCTGCGTGTGCGTGCATCATAATTCACATCACAAATCACAGGATGCCAATTCAAGTCAGCACACCGTGGAAACTGAACCCATCTCTTTGATCTGAAACAAAGAGTGAGAGAGGGAAATTAGATACCTGAGCATACCGTAATGAAATGGAGAGTGAGGGCATTCCAAGGCAAACTGTTTCCCCACAACATCACAAAAAGTATTTTACATTGCGATGATGTTGGCAAAAAATAAAATAAATAATACCTTGACAAGATACTCCCAAACAAAAGTACCCAAAAGCTTAACACCTTATCTGCTAGGCTTACATAGTTTAAAATGGCTTTATCTTACTTAAATCTATCTGCTATCTACACACAGTTTGGCTAGCACTCGTTCTAAAAAAGGTGATTGTTATATATCATTCAATAGAGGGAAACTCACAAACTTCTTCGTACTACTCTGGACCTTTTGGCTTTGAGAAAAGAAGGAAGCTGATGTCAGGGACCAGGGTCGGCACTCTTTTGTCATTTGTGGTTGACAATGACACACAAGCTTGAGACATGATGTGTCAAACATATAACAAACATATAACAAACATAAAATTAAACATATAAATAAGTGATTAAACATTCCAATTACGGAAATTATACGATTTTTAACGACATACGGCGAGAAGCAATGTGCGCAAGTATCGTCAACAGCCGCTCTTTACAGTAATATTTTAGGCCACTCAGACCCTCCAACCACAAAAAAAAACTTACCAATCTTACCTTGCCATCTTCCTCCATCTTCTGAAACCTTCCAATCTGCTCCAAAGGGGCTTAAATTTTCAAAAAACAAGGCAAACGATCCTACAACGCGACGCCGACCATTGTTTTGAATAGCACCCGCTCCCCCGCGTCCTTAGCGCTCGACACCACTGCCACCTAGCGGTGGTCACAAACATCGAGGAGTTGCCGATCCAGGTTCTACTTCATCCATGGCCGGGTGCAGTGAGTGCCTTGGGGCTGGGTGGCCTGTCCTCTGGACGGGCTCAGCCCCGGCGACTCACTAGGGTGCCTGCCCAGACCAATGTCTCCCCCTAATTCCTATCATCCTTCCGGCTCTGCAATGGTCTTGTCAGACCGAAAGGGCCTAACCCAACAAAACAAACAAACAAAGTCCCTCTCCCTAGTCCCTTCTGTCCTAAATCACCTAAATTCGGCTCCGCTCCTATTCTGAAATCTGGCTCCGTACCTGGCACAAATGCTAAGGGCAGTGAAAGTGGGCATCACACCATAGTATTTTAGCATAGTGGACGCCAGCTGAAAGATCCAGAATTTCCCGAAAGCCGGATTGTTACCCCCCCCCCCCCCCGTCCTTCCCACTAACTTTCAAGGAAAAGCACCAATTCCAGTGGAAGCACCTACTTGACCGTGCAGTTTCGCATCCAAGGAGCCAACACTGCATAGACATCCCTCGTCGATACATGCCCGCGACACGCCGCGGCATTGTATTTGTAACTATAACCCTTTCGCTTCGCGATCTCATCCCGCAATTAAAGCGCATTATAAGAAACTGTATTTATTTAAATGAACTGATGAACAATGGCTGGTGATGCTCTTGCGACCATTGATGTGATGCGATGATGAAACTACAAAGACAACCCTCCCGCGCCCCTCAGCTCCTCAGACCTCGCGAAACAACCTGCAAGCAACGCGTCACTCCCTGTAAAATAAATACCCCGCGGGGCGTGAGGTGAGACAACAGGTTTCTTGTCTTAACCGGCGGCCGCACCGCGGTCGTCAACATCTTAGCGTATTTCTATCTGACGCGCCGTCAGCAGCACCGCGACGAGCATGCGGTTTCAGTCCAGTCTTCTTAGAAGTCACGACAGCCGCGGTTCACAACACGTCAGAACACGGGCCCGAACAGCCGCGTTTGTACATTCTCGAGTCAGTCAGTCTGAGGGACAGGGCTCACTCATCATCCTCATCTTCGTCGTCATCATCGTCGAACTCGTTGGCTGGTGCCGCCAGGGCAACGCCGTTCTTGTACGCCTCCATCTCCTGAAATCGAACAGCACGGTTACAACGAATTCCAGAGCGACAATATAAACGGAGCTAAAGAACAATACGTGACTTCGCCTCAAAGGCCGAGACCCGATTATATAGACTGCGTCGTGATCAAACTTTTTGCGAAATTACATCAAACATCATTAAGGAACGTGGATCCATTGCAAGTGATGTGATGTTCTGTGATGCGAGTGATGTACTGACCCTGCTGTAGCGCTCCTTGTCCTTCTCGGCCATGGCGACATACTTCTTCTTGGCAGCCTCGTCCACCTCGCCCCACCGGCGGCCCAGCTCCTTGGCGATATCGCCCACCGTGAAGCCCGGGTTGGCTTCGCGGATACCCTGCCGCTCGTCGTTGCAGAACCAGAAGAACGCTGACAGCGACCGCTTCGGGGCGTTGGGGTCCTTCTTGCGGCGGCCGGTCTTGGTCTTGGCGCCCGGCGGGGGCACGTAGTGCTTCATCTCGGACTCGAAGCGGGCCTTGTCACGGTCGGCCATCTCCACGAAACGTTTCTTCTCCTTATCGTTCATCACCTGGAGATGGGGAGCATCGTTTGAATTTTGATAACGCATGCTCGATCGATGGTATCAAGAGCACGCCAGTGTCGCTTGTGCCGCTACGCTTATGTGCCCGTGGCACTGTGGCATCACAATATTTGTAAATGGTAAGAACCGCCACGCCAAACCAGTTATGTCTCAGGGTCAGGGTTGACAGCATTATGCCACCGTACAAAAACTTATCGTCAGACCATGCTGACCCAATACCCATGAGGAGATACGCCTATACATTCACATAAATCAAGGAAACAAACAGGGTCCACCTACCTTCCACCTGTCGGAACACTTTTTCGAGAACGCAGCAAAGGCGATGGCCTCATCAGGGTGCTTCTTACGATGCTCCTCCCGGCAGGTCTGCACGAAGTACGCGTAGGACGACATGCGTCCACGCGGCTTGTCGTCCTTTACACGAGGCATCCTGGTAGTCTAAGGGTCTCTCTTGAGGAAACCTGAGAAAGGGACAGTTCGTGTTACCTAAATGGCTTCCGAAGTCATCGAACGTG
Source organism: Amphibalanus amphitrite (assembly GCF_019059575.1). Classification (NCBI taxonomy): domain Eukaryota; kingdom Metazoa; phylum Arthropoda; class Thecostraca; order Balanomorpha; family Balanidae; genus Amphibalanus; species Amphibalanus amphitrite. The sequence goes on along the minus strand of NW_024882608.1, from coordinate 165,418 downwards.
CTCTATATATTTTTTTCCTTAAATTCCATGAAGGCGCACTAACCCAAACGCATCCAATTATGAAATCAGACGACCTGAAAAATTACGCCACGTTTCGCAATTTCATTTCTTCAAATTTTGTCTTGGGGGGGGGGGAAGAACATGACCATTGACCAGGGTCAGCAGGGGCCCAGTGTCCATCTTTAGTTAACCCGCGCCCTGCTGGGGGGGGGGTGTTTGAACACCCCCCCCCCTTGTGGTTTTTCGCGAATATCTCAAAAACGGCGGCGCGGAGCGCCGCCGTTTTTGGTACACCTTATCATACATCAATTCTACACATGTTGTAAAAATTTCAGACCAAGGTCATTCAAGGTCAGGTCACCAGGTCACTTGAAGTGACCTCACCTCATAAAAACTTTCAATGTCTGTCATAGCTACACCGAGTGACCGATCGCTTTGAAACTTTCAGCGATTGCTAATAGCAATAGCATGTACAAAATGTATATCTCAGAATTTTGATATCGATGACCTAAGGTCAGGTCAATTTTGCGACCTCCCCATTATAAGTCAATGGGAGAAAATTGAAATGCGCCTCTTTTGGATGAAAGACATTATAAACACTCCCAAACACCGAATTACATGTGGTTTAGACACACTGAACTTGAAAATGGTGTCCGTGACCCTTGTTTATGCCCTGAGGTCATCTTAGGTCACGAATGGTATCTAACAGTTTTTCGCAAATAACTTTTGATAGAGGCATGCTAGAGCGATGAAAACACCTTAGATGTGTTCAGCTCGACGATACGGATCGACTGATATGCAACATGACCCTTTCCGGTCAGGTCATGACCTTGACCTGAGGTCAAATTTTCAAGTTGACCTTTCAAGGTCAAGTTATAGTTCATTCGATGCGTCTTGACGAGAGGAACACGATGCCGGTAAAAGTAAGCTCGTACAAGGCTTGGGTCAAAAGTTATTGCAGAAAAACTGTTTTCGAAAAAATCGGCTATTTTTGCAGTTTTTGCCCCCTGCAGGCAAAACCGTTGACGTTAGGTCAAATCTGAGAGAATTATTCAGAAAGGGCGTTAATAGGGCTATCGAATGCGCTTTTCCGCGGCGCTGTAGCTCTATTGGTTCCCGAGTTATGCGTTGGCTTCTTGAAAATTTTCGACATTCGACCTGGAAATCGGCGAAATTTTGCCTTCAATGACCTCTGGTGACCTGACCTTTGACCTGACCAAAAAATTGACCGAAGTGATTTCGTCATTATTTTTTACGCTCTTTCGAACGCCGCCTTCCGCGTATCGCTACGTGGCCCAGGAGCCGAGTTACAAGGGGGGGTGTTCAAACACCCCCCCCCCCCAGCAGGGCGTGGAAATCCAGGACCCCCAGCAGGGCGCGGGTTAAACTCTCTAAAAACAGCTAAGTGCTAGTGACCACCGCTGAATCACAGGTGACGCCGACACGGCATAGTTAATTCTTGGTTTAACGAGAGGCGCTTTATTTCATCTCTGGCGGATCAGCTCAGCGGCCGGCCGACTTGGAATGCGGCGACCCCCTCCCCGCCCGTCGGCCGCCGCACCGGCAGGGACCCGACAGGCGGCGCCAACCAGCCGGCTGCTGCCGAGGGCCGGCCGCCGCCGCCCGCGGCTGGCTCGTGGCAGCTGGGAACCGAGGCGGTCGGCCGACCGGCCGGCCGGCTTCCCGCCAACCTCGGACCACACACGGACAAAGCGACACCGCCTCGAACGGGAAACTTTGCAACCAAGCTGATGATGCTATGATTTAGGAACCTTGCAGCTTGCCGTCATTATTGTGTCCTCGAAAGAAAACAATACATTTCTGGCTATAACCATGATACATCAGTCAACCTGGTCACAGACTTTCAGCATCATTTTCCAGCAATAAAAAAGACGAGGCTTTTACACACACTGCATAATCTTCAGAAACAGTCAATGATGCAAAATGAGCAATTTTCGGAGTTTGCCGTTCACTGAAACACGCAAAATTTATCCTCAGAAATAACTACTCGTAGTCGTATCCAATGCGGTGAATGCATTGGCAGCGGCTCCGGCAGCCGTGCTCGGCATTGGACGGGGCCGCCGGGATCGCTCAGACACTAGGCTCGGCCGACAGCGTCGTGGGAAAACTCACCTATTGGATATTTAACAAGGTTAAATATGCATAAATTAATATAAAACGAAAAGAAAAATTATCGCTTTTGCATTTGAGACACTTATCACATCCATTCAACCACCTGGCAACACGTAAACGTTCTTCAAAAACAGCCTCCCGGCACGCAATGCCTTCACTATGGCAGCCATACTAACGCAATGGCGGCCGTCCGACAGAAAAACCTCTCGAATCAAAAGCGAAATAAAGACCCTTTCTGCTATCAACAAAACTTAACAAGGGTATAAACTGAAAGATGAGATTCTATATTTTCTTATGCTTAAAAAACCTCAACACACGACTCACAAAGTATCGACTTACCAAAGCCGGAATTCAACGCAATTTTACAACGGAGACCCTATGGAGCCTTGCACATCCAGCGACAGAGAGGAAGCCGACGGTGCATAGCGAGGATATGGGCGAATTCTCGTCGTCTGATTGGTCAATCCTCGAACCAGCCGCCGTTCTCCACCAATCAAGACGAAAGTCTACTTCTATTACAAACAAATATAGTGACAAGAAAAGTTAGAATTTGCGTGAATTCCACTTACCATAAAAGGTGAACAAAGCAAAAAATAGCCTCATTAGAAATATGTAGCATTTTTGACATGTGATCGAATGTTTTATTGATTGGTGATTTAAATATCTTGAAGTTTTTCCTTCATGGAAGAAAAGAAGGTAATTTTATTTAAAGAAACTGTCATTTTTTTCGATAAACCAATAATTTAACAATGCAGAATAAACATTCAGGAATAAAATATTATTCAAGTAACAGATAAACAGGAGAAATAACTTGAAATGACCAAATTTTTATTTGGCCGTAATAAATTTGGTAGCAATTTCGGCGTTTACAATTTAACCGCATATGTTTCATTTCCTGCGCATCGGAGACACGGTGAGGCACTGAACTCGGTGAGGTATAGACCGAAAATTCGGTGATTTCCGTTATTTCCACTAGGGCCTTGATTTCCACGGTGTTATTTGAGGTAGGTTGTTACAAGGCCCTATATACCAGGTAGGGTCGTCCGGCGATTCTACCTGATCGTGACGTCAGCTCGTGACGTCATCTGGGGGCAAGTCCTAAAGTCCCGTTTAAGTCCTATGCAAATGGGCTATTTTTGAAGCGCTGTAGAACAAACTCTGCTAAAGCTAGCACAAAACTAAGTGCATCATCGGAAAGCCAAGACATTTTTCTTCGAATTATCTAAGAAGCGTTTTTCACTAAACCCATTAGTTTTTCCAAAAATGCGTAAAAAAGCCCCCATGCCTCCGCCGCCTCCCATCCGCCGGCCGCCACGCCGCCGCGGTAGTGTAGTGGTTAGGATGCTTGCGCCGTAATCCAAAGATCGTGCGTTCGAATCTAGGCGCGGGTCGTACTTAAATCGAAATTGCAAGCAGAATATGTGTTTTTTTCTTGATAAATCACTTATATTACATTATATCACTTATATCATCATTCTGCCCTAATGTCAGCGCTTGGCATTCCTAAGGTTCAAGAGCTTCTCCGATCGCTTACGCTTCGCGGCTTTGCTCATCTGTTTCGCTCGGATCATAGGCTTAAGCAGATAATGATTCGCAGCCTTGCTGTTCTAGCTACTACGCCTTCAGAGTTAGACGGATCATTCTTGAGCTTTACACATAGCCTCGGAAATAATAATTTTGAAGTTACAATGAACATAGCATGTGGCAATATTGATGGTGAGCTTATTCGTGGCTCTTGTATGAATGATGGAATTGTGGACACAATCAAATTCCTGCTCAACAGCACTTGCTCTCATTCGCGTAAAATTCTTAGGCTCATAACAGTCACAAATGAAAGCACCAGGCACACAACTTGAACTAAAGTATACGTACTATCGATGGTTTTAGAATGTCCAATGATTGGCTCTTGTGAATGTCCTTGCGTGGCCTAGCATTGTTCTGCAGGCATTAATGTATGTACCTACCTGGCCCAATGTATATGTACTGCTACTTGTTATAACTGTCACCTCACCTTGTCACCTCACATTGTGTGTGTGATGCAAATAAATGTGATGATGGTGATGATGATTACAGCTAACCGTTCATCAAACTATCGATAACAATTGACTGAAACCCAAAATATAGAATACATTCTAATAAAACAAATTCAAATATGGCGGCCGTTGCGCCAGGCTCCGCCCCCGACTCCGCCCCTTCGTGTGACGTCATCTGTGCACTTGGACACACAGGGAGATAGGGGACGACATGGGCCTGGGTTGTTACTTGTTCGCCACAAATTTGTCAGGTGCATTGCTATAGATGTTTGAGCCTGAAGGCTATGCCAAGGCCATAGGGCTCCGTGCATGTCTGCTCACCATAGTAGATGCTCACCATAGTAGATAGGAAAGAGGCATAGGGAGCGGATGCTCATAGGATGCTGCCTCTTCTCAGTGTCATATGACGGTCATATCTGTTCTTGAATGCGTTGATGCTTGGACTCAGTACCACATGTTCAGGCAGTTGGTTCCACTGGTCCACAACTCTTGAGGAGAAAAATTGATTGCGTCTGTGCACCAGTCTGCAAAACGTGGCAGCCAGCTCGACGAGGTGTTTGGGGCAGCCGGAATCCTGCCCCAAATGGGGCAGTTGACTTCCGGGCAGCCCAATTTCTGCCCCAAATGGGGCATCTACTCGGGGCAGGTTAGATTATGCCCTAAATGAACTATGTATGTATGGCATAAAAACCACACATATAAATACATTGCCCGTGCAAATGCTGAAATCGGTCGCGGTATGATTCTTACTTCTTAGGTCTGGGGCGATTTGATCAAGGCTCGTGAAATTCACACACAAACCTTTCCTTGGTTGCTAATACGAAACACGGCGCGGAAAACATTCATAGCCCTGATGAAGGGAAATTTGAATATGGCAGCAGTTTCAAATGACAATTTCTGCGCTTTAGCGACGATTGTGGCGCAGCCCACTCTTTCTCGCGCGTTTCAACAATACTCCGCTTCTTTATTATTTTCTCCCGGTACCGTGCGCCCCGCCCCGGCCCCGGAATAGCCGAACTGAGCCGAACTCTGCCCCAACTTCTCAAAAGCTGCCCCGATTTCTGCCCCTGCCCCACAGTGTCTGCCCCGACGAGATCTCGTCGAACCCTGCCACGTTTTGCAGACTGGTCTGTGCAGCCGATGCCTTGGCTTTTGCAGTCTGAGAGCATGTCCGCGTGTCCTTTCCCTGTTTGTACTGGTCTCTAGTTTCAAAAACTCTTCTCCAGCATTCACCTTGTCATGTCCATTGTCCATGGACCAGCTTGTAGACTTCAAGCTCTTCAAGACTTCAAGCTCATGTCTCTTCCAATCCCAACTCACCAGGCAAAAAGAATCGCCTAGGGTATTTGCGCTTAGGTAAGGTACCTATTTTATTCGGAATTATTTGCAAAACATGTCTGAGTAGGTAGGTAACGGTCAGTGGTATTACATTGAAAGAAATGATAATTGTGAAATATGGAAATTTTCCATCCCAGACTGTGAAGTATGTCAATCATGACAAGATTTTGTTGGTGCTGTTGACTCCACCTTCTGCCTTGGCCTGCATGCTAGACTGAAAAAATACATGTTATGTCGAATATGTCTGGCATAGTGGCGGGATTGGGCCGAAAATTTCAGAGCATGTCAGGCCTAACTTTGCATGCGCAGAATTCAGCGCATGGCGGCTGCTTAATTTTTTGGCGCAGGGCGGCCAAGGAATTTTTTGGCGAAAGATGGTCGCTGAAGTTAGATGGCATGCTGGTCAATATAGCAGCAAATTCGCCCTGCCCGAGGTTTTAGAGAGGTTTCGGGACGTGATGTCCCCGCCCCCCAGATTGGAAAAAATACATGTTATGCTGAATATGTCCGGCGTAGTGGCGGGATTGCGCCGAAAATTTCCACGCACGTCCGGCGTAACTTCGCATGCGCCGAATTCAGCCCATGGTGGCGGACGCATTTTTCGGCGCAGGGTGGTCGCATATTTTCTTTTGGCGAAAGACGGTCACCGAATTTATGCGGCACGCTGGTCAATCCAGCAGCAGATTCGCCCCGCGGGCGGCTCTGGAGAGGTTGCGGGACGAAACGTCCCCGCCCCGGTCGTCGCGTGCTCGAACTGGCGAGCCGCCCTGAGTCTACTCAGCGGAGGAACGGCCGCCCAGGTGAGGCCTCAACCTTCGGCGTAGAGATAGGTATGGAAAACCTTGTTGAACGTCGCCACTCGCCAAGCGTCGTTAAGCAATAGCAGTGGGTTCCTGCCTACTGCAGTATCGAGGGGAATGAGAGCGCGGACGACCTGGCAAAACAGGCGGCCGCCCTGCCCTCAAACGACCGATCGCTGACCAGGGCGGTTCATTGTGCGTCGCGGCCTCGCATCAGTGGTGCGACAACTGTTCAGAATCACTATTCAAACTACTCCTCGGGAGCACGCCGCCGCTCCCTATCCCCGGAGAGGACCGAGAGGATGCCATTTCGGTGCACCAGATGAGGGCGGGCCACCGGGGCCGCTCGCTCCAGTACGGCACCGAACGGCTGTCTCCACTCTGCCGCGTGCTAGCAGTGCCCAGACAAGCGGTGCCCAGCGGCGCTCTGCACCGTGAGCCGAGAAGAGGGTGATGTGCCGGAGCACGTGCTGCTCCGCTGCCCGGCCCTCGCTGGCTCCCGCCGAGGTATTGGGTTTACGTGGAAATAAAAAACTCATTCGGACGCTCGAACATGGGAAAGCGTACAAGGCCCCGAAACACTGTCTGGTTGATATAGCCTTGATCAGTAGATGTGCACATGTGCTTCATATGAAAAGGGCTTAATTTTCGCACAAATAGGCACCTAATTTTTGGCGCAAATCACGCACAAATTTCGGCGCAAAACCGCATGCGCCGAATTTCGGCGCAAGCGGGTATCACGGGCGTCCGGCGTAGTGTATGGATGTTTTCCAGTCTGGCCCGCCCCGGGTGTACTGGCAGTGGGCTCCTGCCCACTGGCCAGTGGCCACTGCAGTATCCAGGGGAACGAGAGCGCAGACGATCTGGCAAAGCAAGCGGCCGCCCTGAACTTAAACGCCTGCTCGCTGACCAGGGCGGTTCATTGTGCGGCCTCGCATCAATGGCGCGACAACTGGTCCTAGTCACTACCTATTCAAGCCACTCCTCAAGTCCTCAGGAGCACGCCGCCGCTCCCTATCCCCAGAGAAGACTGAGGACGCCGTCTCAATGCACCAGATGAGGGCGGGCCACTAGGGCCGCTTGCTTTAGTACGTGCACCGAATCGGCTGTCTCCAATCAGCGGTGTGCCAGCAGTGCCCAGACAAGCGGTGCCCAGCGGCGCTCTGCACCGTGAGCCGAGAAGAGGCTGATGTGCTAGAGCACGTGCTGCTCTGCTGCCCGGTCCCTGCTGGTTCCCGCCAGTCTCGACCACACCGCTCCGCCGATTTTTGTGGACCGGGAACTTCCAGCTCCGGCTCACGGCATGACGCTACATTGCCCTCAGCGTATTGAGGTATTGGGCTTCCGTGGAAATATAAAACTTACCGGGACGCTCAAACATGGGAGAGCATCCAAAGCTCCGAAACACTCTGGTTGATATAGCCTTGATCGGTAGATGTGCACATGTGCTTTATATAAAAGTGGCTTGATTTTGGCACAAATAGGCACCCGATTTTCAGCGCAAATCATGCAAAATTTCAGTGCAAAATCGCCTGCGCCGAATTTTGACGCAAGAGGTTCTCACGGGCATCCGGCGTAGTGTGTGGACTGTGGATGTTTCCCAGTCTGGTCTGGTCTGCGCGCTGTGTTGCGAAGTGATACCCATTATACTGAGGTTCTTACAGATGTTGTGTGGCATATAATGTGCATGGAGCAACGCGGCCAACAGGCCCTTACAGGTACTGTTCAGCATTGCTTTGCTGGTGCAACCTTTTCTGGGAAAAAAGTGATGCATGAGATGATGTGGTCTGCCATGAAACAATTGATCTTTAATTGCAATTTTGCATAATAATCATGAGTGCAGGAGTGGCAACCATCTACCAAGTCTTGCTTGTTGCTGAATTGTACCAAGTTTTAGCCTGGTTGATGCAGGCTGGTGCAGTTCTGCCACACTAGCTGGTCCCAAGGCCCTATATACCGCTGGTCCGTTGTGTCGACACTGTTGGCTGTTGCTGTTTTTTTTTTTTGTGCATTATTGGTTCTTGCCTGGTAGGGCTTAGTGTTCCCAGACCAGGGCTGCGGTCTGCGGAATCGATGGATTTTAGGGTGACTCCGACTCCGACTCTGGCTTTAAACATCGACTCTGACTCCGACTCCGGACAGTTCTATTAAAATCCATATCACGATATTGAAGTTCATAATGGAGATGTTTTATCTTGCCTAAAACGGCAAGATAAAACATCTCCACTTGTGCGTTCCAAGGCTTTGTGTTGCAACTAGGTATGCATTTAAAATAACATGCAGAATTAAAAAGCAGGTTCTGGGCAATGCACTGTCTTCTGCTTCTTTCGCAAAAAAATGACTTTCCGACCAAATATAATTTCGAGCGCAATATCGTCAATCAAACAGGTGCAGTGTTCCATTTTTCAGACTTTTTGGTGGTAAATCGCACCTAATGGGGAAAATATTTTCATCCCTAAAATATGAATGACCGACGTAACTTCATCTCTGAAAAGAGTTTCATGTATTCCCAACAGCCAGTTCACATGTCACTTGACAGTTGATGCACCCACATCCTTTCGTTCCACACCCTGTCAAGATCGTGACATGAAATCCTGGTTTATCAGTTGGCATAAAAATTCGCATTACACCATTTTGCAAAAATACTTCAGTTATTTACTTTCTTTTTTCTCATCCTAGGATTTTTTCTCTTCATCGGCACACCCAACCAATTTCCAATTTTAGAACACTGAACAGGTGCAGTGCATGACGTTGAGCCATGCGGCGTTAACTCCGACTCCGGAGTCGGAGTCGGCAAGATTTGAAGACTCTGACTCCGACTCCGAGCAGAACTGTCGACTCCGACTGTGACTTTGCAGCCCTGTCCCAGACTGCAAAACATGACAGGTTTCGATGAGATATCGGGTGTTCACACTGCACGGAGCCTCCGCTAGTCTTCCTTAGCAGTGCATTACAAATCTCAGGCGTTCAAGGCATGGTCCAGGCGCGCAGACGTGCATTAACGAATCAGAGGGTATATGCCTGGTCCTGGAGAGATCTAACTTGAAGCTTGCTAACGAACAAATGTGAAATGCGCGGACGGATGTTTGCGGAAGTGTTTACCAAGCCTATCAGCCTACTGTCTGAGGGATAGGCAGAGGAAAAGGAACCCATTATCAGGGATCTTATGATGTGTTGATCTCATATCTCATGACATATCATTCTCATCTGCAATGCCTACGCCTATTGGCCTAGTGATAGTGGTTGTTTAAAAGAATAGGTACTCTGCTGCTAAGTGCTTGCTCATTGCTAACCTGTCTGGTTTTCCTTTCAACAGGTTTACTATTAAGGGTTATATGAGAAAAGGAGAGCCCTAGAAGTAGACACCATGTCAGTGCTAGAACTGAAGGTAAGATGATCAATGACAATTGGGAGACTTTTTGGATGGTGCAAAGTTAGTGAGTTTAAAGAACCACTGTCTCAGGTTTCTGTAGTAAAATGTGTCGAGCCTTACTGTAAAACCTGGTTTGTTTTGCTGATAAGTTTTGTTTTGAGAACAGTTACATTGACATTTTCCTTTTTTAGTCCCAGCAACTTGTGCTGCTTGCCTCCCTCAGTTATTTTTAGCTTAGAAACTCAAGTGTAACCGAAGGTTTGTTGTCAATAGTTAAAACACTATTCTTTAGAATTGTGTTTTTTCTATTGAAAAACAAATCTGAGTTCCTTGACAATTTGGCAAAAGTGAATCTGTAAGTGAATATACTGTGCATGCCCTGATTATATAGATATGTGTCTTAAGTAATACTAAACACTGAGTCTAGATGCACTGAATCTATCAATGCACATCAAACATCACAGATCCCAAACCTATTTTCAGGATGACAAGTCATTGAATACTGAAGCTACTGTAACAGCTCAGGAGTTTGTAAAGAAGTTCTATGAAGTTCTTGACAAGCGACGACATGTAAGTTTTTTTTCATTGTGTCCTGATCTAAAGTTAATCGGTTTGCAATAAAAGTTTTGTGTGATTCTATAGATTTAGCTGTTAAATTTTATTTAATGCTATGAACGTCTATGCCCTGTGCAGTGTGCAGTCCCAACACCCTAAAACCAAAATCATCCCTTGCAACGAAAGCTGATCACTGACACACTGACCAGCTGCTGGATACACCATGCTCCCCAATTCTGACCATCTACTCATGACTGCGTCTCGCCAGACACTCTCCAAGTTATACCTGGACACGGGAACGCTGGTGTGGAACGGTAACAGCGTGACCGGGGCGGACGCCATACAGGCCTTTCTGGAGACGCTGCCCACCTCCGAACATACGGTCATCTGTGTGGACGCCCAGGCTGTGTCAAGTGAGTGTGACGGTGGACAGGGGAATATAGTGGGGTGGCCGAGGAGTGGCCGCAGTTTATGGAATAATGAGGGAAACGGCGGTGGAGATGTGTTGACTAGAGGCTGTTGCGTTGAGGTGATGAATTGTCGGATTGGCAATTAATGTGCGTGCAGTGTATTGTTCACGTGTTTTAGCCGCTATTTTTATGGCGTAATTTGGTAGCATTTCCAACAAATCGTCAGCCTTTCTCTCCGACGAATGTTGTACGAGGACTTTTAATGCCATTAGTCTGTGTGTCTGCTCAGCCGCCAATATGGTACGGCAACTGTTCCTCGTCCGTCAGTCTGACTCACGCGTCAGTGTTTCTGCCGCATATGGTTGGTGACTGTTCTCTCATCCCTAAGTCTGACTCGCTATCTTTCCCGGCCGGCCAGGCGCGGCGGTGGACGCCCAGACCACGGTGCTGATCGTCGTCTCGGGCCAGGTGCGGCTGAAGAATACCACACGCAGCTTCCAGCAGCACTTCATGCTGACCGCGCAGGAGCGCAAGTGGAAGGTGGTCACCGACTGCTTCCGCTTCCAGGAGCTGGTCAGCTGAGCGGCATCGCTGGATCATTTTGCATACGTGACTCCTCGTGGAAAACGAGGAACGGAAAACATTTGCATAGTGATTGGGACCAAAGCACCGTTGTCTGAGATGAAAATGACGCGACCTTCTCACGAGTGAACCCTTTCGTCAATGCAGTGCCTTCAAGGTTCTGTGAAGAACGCTTATCGCTCGTAGATTGAGCTCACCCTGGCCGACACTGTCGAGAATCTTGGTCCCACTTTCCACTGTCTGCAGTGCTGCCGGCTGGTCGGCGTTCCCGCGCCACAGAGCCACCTGACGGGAGGAAGGGACAAATACTACCCCAGGCAGGCGAGTATCGACCGGATCTCAACGACGATATTGACGGTAGCCTTGTTCGTCATTTGATCTGGTTCATCTGCGCTGGTACCGTCATGAGAATTGAACACTCTGTGTCTTATGAACAAGGTTCTGCCGCGACTTACACCATTTTCGGCCGCTCTCATGTGTGATGATAGGCGTACGGTTGTCTTATTGACTGTTGTGATGCCTGGACCGCTCACTGTGTTCTGTGAGCTGTGATGTCACGAGTTAAGCTCCTCGTTGGTGAGCGGTTTCAGTGTCTGTTTGTCGTACATCTATCGCCGCAGCGCTGGCATTTGTGAACCGTTTGAGTATGTTCGGTGATGAAAATGGGACGTGAACTCCTAACAGAACGGGATGTGGAAGATACATCGGCCGCGCACGGCTACAAGCGCACAATGCGACTGGTGGGGCGATTTACATGGTCCTCCGTGTCCTTGCTGAGTCACGCAACGTTATTTCAGGCCTAAATACGCTAACCGGAAACGACAGAAAATCAACATTTGAGTACAGTGCCAGTGATCGCAGTGTGAAGTGTATCGTACATTCATGGTTTTGACCAAAAAGTGCGCATGTTTTTTTTCGTCGCTAAATAAATTTCGACGGCTTTGTATTATACTATTATTTTTATATGATAGATGGACGTGGATTGTAACAAACTTTTGATACGGATATTTTGAAAACGGGCATAATAACATGCACTAGATAAGTGTCGTAGGTAACCGTAAATAGGTAAACGGTTACCTACGACACCTATTTTAACGGGCATCGTACCATCATCCCGAGATTTCACTTACAGTAAAGATACCATAATCCAGCGGAAGTGAGCTCGAAGCGTGCGTTCACAGCACGGACAGTCCCGATTACACTCCGAGTCCGAGCTGGTTGAAGATAACACAAGAAATAGGTACCTACACAAGAAAACGCACACACTTACGGATACGAAATACACAACGCGAACGCCGAACACGCACCTACTTGGTGGAACCCGCACGAAGCCGCGTTCATAACTATGTACACACAGACTCGTTTGCCTTTCATAGTCCAAGAGTCATGAGGCTAGCTACTATGGCTACTCTGGCTAGGCTTAAGCCCCTTTTTTACAGCACGGGCAAATCTGGCTGGAGGCAACTGCGTTAGCTTGAGGGGGAGAGTATTTAGGAGCGCCGCGGCACGGTAGGCGAATCTACGTTTTCCGGTCTCTAGTCGGGGTCGCGGTAAGTGGAAAAGGTGGTCTTGGCGAGTAGACCTTGCTCGTGTTTGGGAATTTTTGGAAAATAGGGTCGCGATCTCCTCGGGTTCACCTCTCTGGATGGCCTTGTGCGCCGTGATAAGGGTATGGTATTCAGCCATTGTTTTAGGTGCCATCCAGCCGAGTTGGTCCCGGAGATGGGAGACATGATCAAATTTACGGCGACCGAAAATGACTCTAGCGGCAAAGTTAAGAATTTTCTGAATGCGATCGAAGTTCTTTTGGCTACCATTACCAAATACGGAGAGACAGTACTGGATCCGTGACATGACGAGAGCCACCACTAGTGTCTTGGTGACACCGTCGGGGAGGTAGTGGCGGACATGGGAGAGGCCAATTAGGAGACCCGTGCATCGGCGACTGAGCTCGGACACATGCGCGTCCCAGGACAGGGTGCCGTCGAAGATAACGCCCAGGTTGCCCACCTGCTTGCATGGCACTAGTTTGGTGTCGCGAAAAGAAACGGTGAAAGCAGGTATGCTTCTCAAATTTTGCCGACTGCCGAAAACCATGAGCTGAGTTTTAGCAGTGTTTACTTTAAGAGCATTTGCACTGAACCAATGGTCGAGAGACGCCAGTGACGCTTCCAAGCGCGAGATGAGTCCCCTAAGGTCGTTTAAAGGGCCACTCACCAACAATTGAGTATCATCAGCGTACTGGAAGACTGCTGCATCCTCAGAATAAAGTGATAGATCATTGGAAAATACCGTGAAGAGTAAGGGACCGAGTGCCGAGCCTTGAAAGACGCCCATAGAGTTGGGGAGAGGTTGTGATAATACCCGGCGACCGGACTCGTCCTTCAATGACACACTCTGTGTGTGACCCTGGAGGTAAGCGGCAAACCAGGATGTCTCTATGCCGTGCATTGCCAATTTAGCGAGTAATAACTCATGGTTGATGACATCAAAACATTTGCTTAAATCAATAAGGCATAGCATAGAGACATCCCCCCTATCGGTGGCGGCCAGGATTTGGTCACTGACGGACAGAAGTGCTGTCTCAGTTGAGTGCCGGGGTCAGAAACCGTGCTGGGTATTGGCCAGAAGATGGTTTTGGGAGAGATAGCGATAGAGCTGTTTGTGAATGACTCGCTCGACCACCTTCATAATGACAGGTACTAAGGAGATAGGTCGAAAATTAGTGGGATCAGATGGGTTTCCAGACTTGAAGATGGGGTGAACTATAGAGTGTTTCCAATGAAAGGGGATATCGGACCTTGAGATGCAAGTGTTAATGATGTGAAGGATAACGTCACCGATAGATGGGAAAGCAGTTTTCAGCATGCGAATGCAGACGCCATCAGACGCACAGGCGGCAGAATTGCGCATATTGAAAACGGTGTGACCGAGTTCACCGAGAGAGATAGGTCTGGGCTTAAATCTACCGGTTACGACACGCGGCAAACGGCCAATTTGCTCAACAACTGGATTTTGGTCACGGATCTCTGTAGCGACGCGGGGACCCACAGAAACGAAAAAAGAATTTAAAACGTCAGCCGATACATCAGGTTGAACACTAGGTCCGTCTTTCTTACCAGCCACAACCGACCTAATACTTTTCCACACCTTGTTGGGACCCCGCCCACTAATCTCTCTGTGAAGTTCGCCGCGTCGGTCTCGTCGCACTGCGGCCCGGACAGTTCGGTTTAAGTCTTTGTAAACCTCCGACTTTCTACCGAACTGCTGTAACGCGGTACGACGTTGATCCATGATTTTAAGTGTGGCGGGGGTAACTGGTGGTGCTGTAGGATTACGGATGGTAATATTCTTTATAGGTGCGTGATCGTCAAAAATCGGCAGAAATTCGGTCAGGAAAGCATCCCACTGGTCACTTACGTTCGTGGCACTAAACACGCCCTCCCAGTGTAATCGCCACGCCGGAGTGTAATCGCCACGCCGTTTGTGGATTGCTCTTGATCGTCAATACATACATACATACATACATACGTCTACCAATTCGGCTGCATTGATCGACTGAGTAGCCAGGCATCAGCACCAAACATGTGACACAGCCGAGGCGGGCATTGCAAACCGTTTATGCTCAGAATATCTGGCCTTTAACATCAAACGCTGTGGCATCGGCCGGTTTGATGGCCGGGCATGGTTGGATTCATCCGTCACCGATGCAGGGCACTTCCGGGTCGACCGGTCCCCATTCAGCCATTCAGCGTCAGACCTAGCGCGTGGCTTGCGGTGCAGCCTACTTTCAGGCGTCTACCGTGGTGCCATCTATCGGCCACGTTATAAGCTCATGGCCGGTGTGCGGCATTGGGTGTGCGCTGCAAATGCGTTGAACCCCGCCCGTCAGTCTCTTCGGGCTTAGCGCGTGCCCTGCGGTACAGTCTACTTTCAGGCGTCTACCGTGGTGCCATCTATCGGCTGCGCTGTTAACTTAGGGTCGGCAGCGTCAGGCTCAGCGCGTGCTTTGCGGTACAGTCGTGTACAGGTTGATGGTCCCATACTCTTTATCCACCGGGTTCCTATGGCTCAGCATTGGCAGCAGCCGCCTGGTACCGGTAGGCTGTGCCGCATGACCCGAGAGTGAAGCGGCACAGCCTGCCCACACTATATGACACCGGCTCGGGTCGCTTGGTAGAGCGATTTGACCGCACGCTGCGTTACACCGGCTGGGGGGGGGGGTAAGGGTCAGGCCTGTCTATTTGGCTCGGCTCGGTGGATGAGGCGGGCTGGAGTGTGGTGTGGGGCGGAGGTGATGTGGGGAGTGAGTGAGCGGACCTGGGGCTGGGTGTGTGTGGTCACTTGTCGCATAGAACCGATTGTAATCCACCCTCCAAAAATTCGCTTTAGAGATATTCACAAAACCCTGGGGGGGTTCAAACACCCATCTCCCAAGTGGGGTGCGGAATAGAGATGCACCAAATTTGCAATTTCATTACCCGCCCCGCCCCGCAGCTACCCCTTGCCCAACCACAACTACCCGCAAGCTGATTTTGGCTGAGCCGAACCCGCAAATAACCCGCAATTTTAAAAACCTGCCTTTGCAAGGAAAAAATACAGCTGGGTCAATGCTAGAGCTATATAAACCTTACTTGCTTCATTGTTGTGCAGAAAAAGACAGCCAAACAAATAGTAAGGACTTGAAATTGCTATGCTAAGTCCTCAGGAAGTGCACACTGGATAATGGAAAACGAATAATGCATCAATACATTTGAAATTCCTTTCTGAAAAGAATTCAGTAAAATCTTTCTCTCATCTTACCCTTCAGCATTGGCTGAGGATCAAAATTTCACTCTGGTTCCTCTCAATGTTAGGCTTCTGGAATGATACTGTTATCAAAATGAATGTTGATATAAAAAGATATGCGTTTTCCAGTTAAAAATAAATAGTGGCACGGTGAATAATGCGTATCCAGTCGATCTACACATAAAACAAATCATGCAAAAGCCCAGCAAAATCCAACTAACCAATGAACCACGCATTTTTGGAAACATGCGTCAGAAGCGTCACCAACAGCTGATTGCAAGGAATGTTACAGCGACTAAATTATTGGAGCCGTAGTTAGTGCGAACTTGTTGCGAAAACACCGTTGTATAATGCATATTAATGTGCCATTCTGATAATATTATTTTACACAACAGCTAAAGTTTTACAATTCAGAGGTTAATCACCGGTTAGGAAATAAAGAGACAGTAAATACTAAATAAAATGTAATAATTTTATAGTTGGTCTTGGTAATGCTCTCCGGCTGATCCTCTCTCGGCAATCGGCATACAAATGATAAGGACGTAAAAAGACAAAAGAAATAAATGCGACCAGCTACGTGGTTTTGTAACATGTATAACTGCTATTTTGAGGTATTCAAAAACCAAGACAGAAAAATTGATTGTAAAATTATTATTGCGTCATCAATGACAGCTTTCCTTCGCTTCAGAGACCAAAATTGACGCAGTCAAATGCCAATCCTTGTCAGAATGTCGAAAGTGCGCCAGTATTGTATTGCGCTATGTTTGGGCCGCATGCCAGTCAATATTTTGATTTTTTGTAAGGGCAATTGCAGGTAATTGGTGTGTTATTTTCGTAATGTAGGGTGGGACAGAACATAGAGTAGGATAGGTAATCAATGAATTTGCATCAATTTTTTTTTAGCTCTGTTTTATGCCGACCAGACGCAAATAAAGTAACATGTGGCATTTGCTCTGATTTTCAACATCAACAATAACATCTCATTTTAGTCTGGGCTCTTCCATAATGTATATCTAGTGCACGCTGCACATAGACTTCAGTTCAGCTTCCTATAAGTTTGCTTTCAGGTTCTTTAATGTTTTATGGAATGCTTTCATCAGCATTTATTTATGCTTTGTAGTTTGTTGTTTGTACCCTGGTTTGGTCATTGCTAGACTGTAGATGCTATTGCTGGTTGTTTTCAGTTTTGCATTTGAAATTTGCTTCCTTGATATATTTTTATATTTGGTTCTGTTTTAAAAGTTGTTTTGATGAGTATTGTATTGTTAACCTGAGCAAATGCACTTGGCATTGTGTTTTGCATCTAAAAAAAAAAAAAAAATATATAGGTTCTAAAGTCTGACCGCCAAATACCCGCCACACGACAAGTTTTGCTTCTCGAACCCGCCAAAAACCCTGTGGGTTTTGAAAACCCGCAGAAAGCGGGTTTGCGGGTTCAAAAAGGGCATCTCTAGTGCGGAAGGACAGGTAAGGGTTCATACGGTCTCCTCATGAATTGCAGCAAAGAAAGAAAACAGACCTGTCACCAAATAATCTTTCTGAAAAGTGGACTAATCGCATAGCCTCGGACACAGAAATAAACATCCAGCACGCGAAGCGTCTCGAACCGGGCCTCTCACTACCGGTCAGTTTGACAGTCTAGCACTCCTACGCTGAGCTACACCGGATGGTGGCCACGGCCGGGGCAAAGTCTGGGCGGGCGGGCGGCGGGGCCGGGAGGTCGGCAGCAAAGTCAATGAATGTTTTTGTGGTTTCGGGTGCCGGTCGCTCTAGCTTGGTGGAGTGATGATGGATCATTGGCAAAACGTTCAACGTGGAGTCCCGGTTCGAGCCTCATCGGGGATCCGGCTACTTTTCTGAGTTAGGATCTGGTTTGATTTTAGTGGTTGCGAGCCCTTTACACGGTTTTATATCTACATACATGTCGATTGTCGATTGATTGATTGATTCATTCATTCATTCGTTCATTTAATACATGTCGACATTTAGCATACGAATTGACATCCAGGATCAATCCGATCAATCTACCATTTTCATAAGCGTATTGCCTAAATATCATGCATGTATGTGGCACAAGACATATGGTTGCCTCGATACCGTGCCAAATCACGTTTTGCACAATGCCCAAGTAAATTATATTCGCTGGGTCTTCCGTGCATTGTGCTTAGCAAAAACAGGAATGCAATTGTTAAGCGACGCAAAATGTGCAACGCAGCAAGTGACCACACACACCCACCCAGCCCCCATGGTCCACCAACACGCCCCACACCACTCGCCAGCCCACGCCAACCACCGAGACGAGCCCCTCCCCCCGCGCTGGTCTGACGCGACAGCTGGTCTACAAAGCGCTCCACCCGGCGACCCGAGCCGATGTCAAACGGCGTGGGTAGACTGTGCCGCTTCACTCTCGGGTCATGCGGCACAGCCTACCGGTACCAGGCGGCTGCTGCCAATGCTGAGCCATAGGAACCCGGTGGATAAAGAGTAGGGGACCATCAACCTGTACACGACTGTACAGCCTAACTTCAGGCGTCTAGCGTGCTGCCATCTATCGGCAACGCTATAAGCTCACGTCGGGCTGGCGCTGCCGCGTAACGAACGATCGTTGCGTAAAAGGTACCTACTCGCAATTAACCTTCGCCCCAGTGGGGGGCATATGTTACCACCCTGTCGCGTTTTTTGCGTGTGAATAAAAAACCGCGGCGCGTAGCGCCGCGCCACTTGGGGTAGCTTTTGGTACATCAATTTGGGACAATGTGTGAAATTTTTGACCCCAGGTCATGTCAGATCAGGTCACCAGGTCAAGTTAACTGACCAAGCCTAAAAAGTTTGCAATCATGTCCAGCGTGCAGTGTTTGTCAGAAAGGTTTTAAACTTGGTGGATTGCATGCTGTTATGGGCGCCTACAAGTTGTATATCTCCGATTTTTTTATATCCGTGACCTAAGGTCAGGTCAGTGGCGTGACCTTTCCATTACAAGTCAATGGAGAAAATGAAAATGCCTCTAGATCCGTGTGTACGCATAGGAACAGTCCAAATATTTCAGAATCACAATGATTTGGACCACCCGTAATGACCAAGGTGTCATTTTTGCTGATAGCCTCTAGAAAGGTGATCCGAGGTCTTTTGAGGCTACAAACAGATTTTTGCCAATAACTCGCGATTGGAAAGAGATAAAACGCTGGGGATGGTCTCATTGTTTTTGTCTTGTTGAGACGCATCAACTGATATGCAACATGACCTTTTCCGGTCAGGTCATGACCTTGACCTGAGGTCAAATTTTCAAGTTGACCTTTCAAGGTCAAATTATACTTCATTCGACGCGTCTCGGCGAGGGGAACACGATTCTGGCAATAGAAATGTCGTAGCTTTTTGTAGTCGAAAGTTATTGTCGAAAAACACTTTTCGTAAAAACAGCTATTTTTGGAGTTTTTGCCCTCTGGAGGCTAAACCGTTGACCTGAGGTCAATTTTGATAATAATCTTATCAAAAGAAGAGTTCAAAAGCTATCGGTTGCTTTTCCATGCGTTTTTCTAGCTACCATAGTTCCTGAGATATCGGCATGTTTTCTGAAAAAATATAATGACAATTGGCAAATTTTGACCTTTGATGACCTCTGGTGACCCCAATATTGCTCTAAGATGAAAAATGACTGAAATACTTTCAAACTTACGCATTGAGAGCTATCGACGGCTTTTTACCGCGTCTTTCTAGCCCTCTTAGTTTTTGAGTTAGAGGTGGGTGGTAAAATATGCCCCCCCCCCCCCCACTAGGGCAAAGTTGGCTGAGACCGCCACTGGGGCGCGGGTTCTGCTTCTTTCCATCTTTCCAAATAAAACTACAATACCTATATGAGCATTTAGGCATTAACATACCAACATTTATCTAGATGCATGGGCATAACTATATTTGACACGAATAATGGAAACAGTGAAATAAGTGAGAAATAGATGAAATAGTTGAAATAGGTGAGCAAGTGAGAATAGGTGTTGTTTTATATAGGCCGGGTGCCTGGTAGAGTCCAAGTCCCACCAATTAGAGCATCGACCTTTTCACATTAACTTTTTGACATTGTATGGCAAAAATCGTTTTTATATCCTAAAACGAGCCATTAGAACCCTACCAATAATTTTTCAGAGAGTGACGCCGTTTGCGAGGAGCACCTACCTATTTATACACACTACACTCATATATACCTGTCACTTCGCTCCACTTGTGAATAATGCAGCACTCACGTTCAGGTCCTAACGGATAAATGTTGATATTCGGAACGAGAGAGAAGAAGAATAACACCTTAGCATTGTTTCTTGCCGCCTCTCGCACTAACGCGTAGACATTATACCGGTATGGGCAGTAAAAAGGAAGGAAAACGTACGTAATAAACCCAGCAGTAAATAGTTTTATAGCACCCAAGTTTTTATTGTTGATGCGCCTACACATATGAATAGAACCATACTTTTACTACACAGTAGTGCCTCGCATCATTTTATATGCCGCCCCGTCTGGAAAACCAAAAAGGAGTGGGTATAGCCACCTGGATCACCCACGCATTAACAGGGGCTTCGCCACCGGGGAGGGGGGGGGGGGGAGATCGTGGGGATCCTGACTTCCCCCTGCAATAATTTTACTGCCGTAATGCAGCCTATGGTATAACTATAAAAATGTGCATTTTGTTGGGCCGGACCACGGCAATTCTGAGACTATGGCGGAGCTCCTGGGCATTACTAGAGGCAGTGTCTTCTTTCTTCCCTTCCGGGTGGCGGCGGGGGGGGGGGGGGAGGGTACTGCGGTTCAGCCGCCGAATGATGGGTGAGTTCCGGAGGTAGGTATTAGCCGGCCCAGCGCGCCAGGTCGGCGGCCAGTCCGGGCCTGTCCCGGAGCCAGCCGTGAGCACCCATCTCCACCCGAGTCATGTCCGAGCCGGACGGCTGTGGCCGGGGCCGACCCCTCACCTACCTGTGGCAGCGCTCGGCACGCCGCTCGGCCGGCTCAGCAGGGCTCCAGGTCGGGCGACGGTACCGCGCCGCGGATCAGCACGGCTGTCGCCAGAGACGTGAGGCGGCGCTCGATGGGCAGCGGCGGCCGGTGACCGGGACAGATTCGGCCGGCCGCCGAGCTGGGTAAGCCGGGAGGTGACATACGGCAGTACTTACAGACGGTGCGCGCTCTCCTGGCACGCACACGCACAGGTGTAGGTGAGTGCGTGCGGGGGCGTCGGAGCTTGCGTGACGAGGATTCTCAATAGTCCGGTGACGAGGTTACGGCTCCGATTAACCAGCGCCCCCACTGGGGGGGGGGGCTATTCATAGCCCCCTCTCGTTTTTCTGCAATTACTTCTAAGCCGCTGAGTATATCGACGCAAAACTTTGAATACTTTCGTTTGCATTAATTTGACACCTTGTGTCAAAATATGAACTTCGTAGCTACCAGAGGTCGGCCGAAAATGACGTCAGAGTGACGACATTTTCGGCCGATTTCGACACAAAACATTGAACTGCGGCAATTGCTCTCAAGAGCTCGGTTTTTGAGCTAGATCCCATTTTTTTTTGCATTAGTGGACTCAGAATACACTGTGCTATCAACATGCGATCTCAATTTTCAAAATTTTGAAAATGTTGGAAATTATACATATTAAATCTCAAAATTTATATTCTCATCTTTTTTTCCATCAGTTTTTGACTTTTCAAAAAAAAAAACTGGAATATGTGTGATAGAACACATGGCCCATGATGCACTCTAGCAAGTTTTCGCTAGATATCTTCAAAAATAGCCGAGTTATACGTATTATAGGAAAAATTTCACTGTTATAGATTTTTCAAATCAATTTTTCAGCACGTATTTGACATAGTACACCACTTTATAGACAGAGTTGTTGTAGGTACTATGGCTGATGAAGGAGGCAGTTGTAGCCTTTGAAAGCTACCTTTATATAAACTTTACCGGTGTTGAACAACACCTTTTTTGTTCAAAATTTTAATTTTGAAATTTGACCTTTTTGAACTTTTATGCCTGCCATCAGCTAAATTCCACTCAAAACGACCTCGAATGAGATAGACGACACCGAATTCGAAATCTATGGCCTAAATGGATCATAGAACATGTGTCACGTGACCGATTTATGACATAAGCTTTCCGTGACCTGTGATGACCTAACACTAAGTTGAAAATCAAAGTGCAAGTTTGGAATCCTCAGGGTATCTAAAACATCTATTCACAAGTGCGTAAACCAAAAATGAGCCTTATCTGACTTGTAAGCTGGGGGCCAGAGCCCAAAAGGTGAACAAGCCAAACATCGATATTTTTTACTTTGACCTGACCTGTGAAGTCATCAGTGACCTCGAAGTCAATAAAATTAGGTTTCGCTCGCGACAGTTTTTTTCAGACGCCGTTTGAATTTTGACCATGGGCCCAGTAGTTTTGGAGTTAGGAGCCCCCCCCCCCCCCTCCCAAGGAGGGCGTGTTATACGCAGACCCCAGTGGGGCGCAGGTTAAGCTTTTAAAACATTACATCCCACCAAACCAATTTGTCAGTCATCACACAAGGGCTCCTTCACACTGGCACATTTCACAGCTTTTAAGCACAAAGCGTAAGTAAAAGAAGCTTCGGTTTTGTAGATGAAGAGTTTTGAAGTGAAGGCGAAACATACCCTCTGTTTTATAAGCATATCTTTTTTACATGGACTGTAGAGTCAGACTGTGGTCTACAGAGTCGGACTGTGGTCTACGGAGTCGGAGCTGAAGTCGTTTGCAGTTGACAGTTCTGGCCCCAGTCGCAGAGAAGAAATTGTTTGGGCTGAATTGCATGCTCTTATGTTCGTTAGGGATTATGCTTGATTGCCCCCGGTCGTGCTCCGCGACAGCCGGTACCCTATATTCCCATATGAATAAATAAGCATAGTCTGTCTAGAAAGGGTCAGTCTGGGTCAAGTCTGGGGCTTGAGCTCCTGTGGGGGTCGTAGGGGATCCAGCCTTCTGTTGACCAACTGAGTACCAGACATGTGCATGGATCCGAGTGATGGATCTATGATCTCAGTGGATCTCAAAGTAAAGTACAGGTTGGGATCTATGATCCCACCGGATCCGGCGCTAAAAATTCATCTCGGATCTATGATCTCATATGATCTGACGATAAATTAACCCTCGCCCGTAAACGGCGATCTGCCACCTTCGCCCATGCAGGGGGGGGGGGGTTGGTGCGACCCCCCCTTGGCGTTTGAAAACGGAGCGTCGTAGAGCTTAGCGGAAAAGACCAACGGATTGCTCTCGCCGAGATCTCGCGATTGGTGGTATATTTTTTGGTCCTAGGTCAACATTTGACCTACTTTTGACCGGTCAAAGGTCAAATTTTCGGAAAAATAGACTTTTTTCAACTTTCGGCGGCGATTGCGGCAAAACGGTGGGAGATATCGACTTGAAACCTTCACTACCGTGTTCCTTGATCAATTCTCTATCGTTTGGTATGTATTTCGTTTCCCTAGCTCTAAAAATGGCGCGTTGGGAGCGCCGGAAGTCGGCAAGGTCACAGTCGGCGGCAGAAATTCGAAAAATCAAAATTTAAATTTTTGAAATCTGATTGTATTTTTGGATTTGGGAGGTCCATTTGCTCCCTATAGAAGCTAATATTGCTGCATATTCCCATTGAGGTGACAAGAATTAGCAAAATAGTGGTTCGGGCGCTTTTCAAAAATAGTACCGGACGCTGTTCCTCTTGTGACGTCATAGCTCCGTGACCTGACCTGACCCGGTCAAGTTTCTTATACCATATGATAGCCAATACTTGCTCCAACATGCATGGGAAGTTTCATCACGATCCATCAACCGATCTTCGTACCACCGGCAGGAAACCTCGGGCGTTGGCACTCAGTTTGTGAAAATCCGGCCGGAGGCTGTTCCCTTTGTGACGTCATAACTCCGTGACCTGACATGACCCGGTCAAATTTTTTTTATCAAAAGATGCGCAAGGTTTGCCCCATAAGGTACCCAAAATTTGGCGGCGCTGCGCGCCGCCGTTTTTGCACTATTTCCGAAAAACCTCAGGGGGGGGGGGTTGCACCAACCCCCCCCCCCTACATGGGTGAGGGTTAAGAACATGGATCTATGATCTGAGTGGATCCCACCATGCACCACATCTGAAACCATGTTTTAAAGGGTTTCTATGCTAATATGTGCCACTAAACTATGGATTATGCCGTGCGATCACATAAAATCACTAAACCAGAACGTTTGTGAGCTAAAACAAGTGTTTTTTGGGGATTTATGTGTTGACAAAAAATAAGTGAGGATCTATGATCTCACTGGATCTTAAGCAAAAAATGATAATCGAATCTGTGACCCTACGGATATCTCGATAAATTACAGAGCTGGATCTATGATCCCGTCGGATCCGAGATCAGGATCCGTGAGATCAGATCCCAGATCCATTTTCTCGGATCCATGCACATGTCTGCTGAGTACCAAAAACTTTATGAGCCCTCTATGGCGTATGATATGTGATAGGTCCGTTCAAACAAGCATGGATCCCCAGAGCCAGTATGGGCCCTCTGAAACTGGCGGGGTATCTCCATGATGGGAACAAAGGCCCCCTAGAGACTTGAAAGTTAAAGTCTATCCGCTTTCAGGAGAGTTTGAGTCCCCTGACATACTAAACACTGCTGACTGAGCCCTCGCAGAATTTCAGGCTAATCAGATGCTTTCAGGTATTTCCCAGATGCTGTCGCGACACACCATGTCCTACTGAATCTTTGACTTGTTGTCAAAGACCTGGAACAGACTGCCAGCCTGCAGAGCTGGATCTCAATGTGCAATATGATCCTTGGACTGTTGTGCAGGTTGATCTAGGAGGCACACCCGGAGTCCATTTTGTAAAGGCGGGAGTCGGAGTCACCAAAAACTTTTCGATTATGCAGCCCTGATTTGGCGCCCACTTGGCAACGTGCCAAGACGAAGACGGTCACCCCGTTATTCAGCAGAGCAGTCGAATTTTAGGTAAGAAGGGAGGGGATGATTGGATCACTGTCAGTAACATAAATAAATTATACATACGGCAATGGATGTGCGTCCAAGATCAAATATGACTCGCCTCGACAATTCATGGTGCTAGGATTTTTCATTAATGTTTCGGTAAGAGTCACTTCGCTCTTCGAGCTATCGGGTAATAACTCCACGATCATGATCATTGCTGTCAGCACGGCAACAGGTGTTATAACGACCCATGCTACCTCAGACGAATGGAAGTGAGGAGCATCATGGTTCTAGTGTCGACTAATTGCGACCTTTTTTAGCTCACCCAGGGCTGTTGTTATGCAGACTTACATATAATAGATAGCTTTAATTCATAATGCTGTTGCTTACCCTAACTGGTAATTCAGGAGCAAGTAATGTAATCAACTGAATCCGGCGAGAGTTTCCAATGGTTATGTTTTGCCGTAAAAATTCAGCCTTCTGCCTTACATATAAACAATGCTCCGAGAAAATGAAAAGACAAAGTAAAGAACTAAAGAACTAAAGATGCTCTCGGGCAGGCCGAGAATAGCTCTGTAATAGCTCTGTAGCTCTGTAATCTGTTTTGTCGATGCCGGTAAGTTTTAAGGATATGTCAGTTACGTGTATTCCATAATGTTGGTGCCAAGCTAGAGCTCTGCGTTGTCATTGGATGGCCCAGCCGGTGTCGCGCTTTGATATGCGTTTATTCACAATAACGCTTCATTAATCCTGGTTGATATCATAACATGCAGACAAGACGACAGAAGTTTCCCTTATGTTCGCTCATTTGGGGCCGTAATCAACTGCGTCGGCCACGCCACTCTGTTATACGTTGCATATGGAGACTATTCACGAGCATACTGTCTCTACAGTGAGACCCTAGATCCATGCTGAGACCCAGTCCGTCAACTTCACGTGACCTTGTTTTCCAAGCTTTATTGATACCTATGGCTCTGATGCTTATTTCTAGGATTCCTAAATCATTTGTCCTATGTGCAACGCCGTTTACGGCTGTAAAAATGCCGATATTAGTGGTAGAGCTTGAGCCTTATCAGTTATGACGCTCCAGGCCTTACCAAAACAAACCCAGCCATGGTGGAATTCGTCAGGGCGTAGAAATGAGCTAGTATCTACGGTCAATAGCAGTCAGCTTGAACGACAACGACGAGATGAAGAAAGGAGATCATGTGCACACGATCCTGATTCCCCGCTACCGTTTATATCGGCATTCACTGCAGCAACTAAATGCGTGAAGAGTGCGTAAAAATACGTAAGTAAGTATGCAGCTAAGAGTACCTTAAGGGCTGCGTGCTTACGCCCTGAAACACCCTCCGTTGTCCTCCATCAGGCCGGGTCATGGATGCTGGTCCGAGCCTCAGCGGGATGGGCCGTGACCGGTGGCCGCGCAGCCCCGGTGCGGCCCGCTCACTTCCCACTGCTCTGCTTCTGCTGTTTCAGCTTGTCGATGAGCGCCCCTCCGCCGCCGGCGGTTCGCTGCGCTATCTCGTCGGGAATCTCCACGCCCACTGGCCGACAGAACACAATGTTATATGGATATTATCAACGATATCAGATGTCATTAGTGACGCTGCGCGCTGGCAGTTTTCAAGCGTACGCTTGTTACACCTCGTAACACGATAGATGTGCAATTTTGAACTCGAGCTATCTCGGAGAAATATAACCGGACTGTTTGCACCACACCGTATGACAAAGCGGCAAAAAGCTGACACGCCTTTTGTGATGTTTCAATGTGCCCCGGTAATGACGTGACCGGACGTTGACGTGACGTCAGCGCCCTCAAACAGGGAAAGAGAGTAGGAAGGAGACAAAAGAAGAGATGTAGAGAGAAGAGAAGAGAAGAGAAGAGAAGAGAAGAGAAGAGAAGAGAAGAGAAGATAAAAGAGAGAAAAATAGAAAGAGAACGAGATAGAGGGGGAGAGAGAGAGAGAGAGAGAGAGAGAGAGAGAGAGAGAGAGAGAGAGAGAAAGAGAGATATATATATATATATATATATATATATATATATATATATATATATATATATATATATATATATATATATATATATATCACCACCACGCAGAAATGATGTGGTATCATAACCTCTATTCTGCACCTGGTTGGACATTCAGAGAGGACAGGCGATGTGCACGCTTACAAACATCTTGGTGTCGACTGTCACTCGATACAACAGTGTTTCTGGACTTACTGGATTATGACTGTCTACTGTCTAGTGTCTAGAGCCTGCTCGGCCCTGATATTATTCCCTATCTCTGGTGACACAGCATGCTTGTCAACGAAAGAGAACATTTTGCTTGACCTGCCACAGCGAAGCTATGTGTGTAGTTTGTGCTTTAAATCAGCATTGTGCGCAAAACAAGCGCTAGAGTTGTGAAGTCTAGCTCTAAAACCTTACAGTGCAGGCTGCTCGAATAATTAAAAACACGCTTCGAAAGACACTCAAATGTACAAACTCACCTGGCTAGGAAGTATTTTGTGCAAATATGAGACACGATGTGCTTCTGGTAATGAGAAAGCAGAAGTGCATTTTGCGCGCTCAATTTGTAATTATTTCCGACTACCCAATTTAGATGCAAATACGAAATGTTTCCCTACGCTTTTGTAAGAGTTAGTTGATGTTGAGGTTGTACCGAATTCTCGCAAGGACATGAAGTGGAGTTCGTAAATGTAACAAGTTAATGAGGACTACTCCGAACGATTTCTTGTGACGTAAAGACCCCATTAATTTGTTACACATATGGCGAATTCAGTAGCAGCTCGGGGATTTTACAAGTAGGTCAGAAAGGCAAGTTAAATGGAAGCTCCATTAAAACGTGTTACTACGAAACTAAGCGGTCACAGAGAATTCTTGTGTGCTGTTTTCGCAGCAACAACTGAATCCATGTATATGTTACAGACCGTATGAAAACCCAGTCAGTTTGCAAACGGCCTGGCCCAGTCAGGCCGTTTGAAAACGGCCTGAAAAAGCCGGCCGTTTGCAAACCGCCTGAAATATCAGGCCGTATGAAAACGGCCTAGGCACATGGGTGGAGCTTTTCCAGGGAAGTTGGTGGGGCAAAAAGTCGTCAAACCCACAATGTCCAATTATAAAGTTGTAATTGCCACTTGAATATATTCGTATGCTACTTGCTCTTTACTACATACCTGTCCAATATATCTACATATATCAGCTAAAGTTGGTGGGGCAAAACGCTTATTGGTGGGGCAAAATACCTAGTTGGTGGGGCAGCCGCCCCACCAACTGTATAGGAAGCTCCGCCCCTGCCTAGGCAGTTTGAAACGGCCTAGACATTTTGAAAACGGTCTAGTCAGTTTTCAAACGGTCTGGCGAAGTACAACAGCCTCTGAAGATTGAGCTTAATGGATCCAGGTTGGTCGATGATCTGAGCTCTGAGGAGTTATTTTCCCGTAGTAAGCTGGTCTTGCTCAATGGCCACTGAATTAGCCAAACATTTAGTAACCCCGCGATAAACTGTTGTTACGTTGTGCTTCTCATTAAACGGCTCTCCGTATAACTATCCTTCATATGGATACAGCATCGGTCTCTCTTCTCCTCCAGATAATGGTTTCCTGAATCATTCACCTCGTTCTTCGGACTGGGCGATTAGTGGTCAACTGTTCAGTTCATAATTGGTAAACTGAGGAGGTAGACGTGGTGAAGCTCTTCCGGAATACGAGAGACTCGTATTGTGGGGTTTTCAATCAAACCATGTCAAAAAATGAAATGAGCTGTAGTACTAATACAGTCAATTTCATTAGTCAAGGGTTTAATTTCTTTATCAGCGCACCGACGGGGAGTTGCGCCAGGTTAGAATCGACGGGGGGGCGGTTGACCGCCCCCCTCCCCTGAAATCTCGAGAACGGAGCAAGGTAGCGACAAGCGGTAAACGGCATGGGGTACGCAAGGACAAAGTCTACAATTTTTCGAGGATTCCAAGATATACAAATTCCGAGATATATAAACATTTAGCTTTCAACGACCTCATTACATCCTGCGACTTTCAAAGGCCTCGTTCATCTACTGTAGCTCTCGAGACGGAGTCAAATTTGCAAAAAAGTGATTTGAGGTTAGGTCATTCGAAGTGACCTTGTGACCT
This sequence comes from Amphibalanus amphitrite, assembly GCF_019059575.1. Classification (NCBI taxonomy): domain Eukaryota; kingdom Metazoa; phylum Arthropoda; class Thecostraca; order Balanomorpha; family Balanidae; genus Amphibalanus; species Amphibalanus amphitrite. The sequence goes on along the minus strand of NW_024882608.1, from coordinate 136,306 downwards.
GACCTTGAAAGGTCAAGATACAAGTCGGTTCAAACCTGCACACTATGTGCAAATTGATGAGGGAAAAGTCCAGCTAAATTTCGCGGCGCGTAGCGCCGCGATTTTCCCGCTGTTCACGAAAAACCTCATGGGGGAGCGGTAAACCGCCCCTCCCCCGTCGGTGCGCGGGCTAACTAAGTCTGATGATGCAAAATGTAGCAATTAGCAAATTTGTCCAGAGATTCCATAGTTTCAGTTTAAATGCCACAGCTAAGTAGTTAACAACTACGATATTCTTAGTTAGAGACTCCTCTGTGAAGAGAAGTCGGTCTACACGCCTCTCTCTCTTTCTCTCTCTCCCTTTCTCTCTCTCTCTCTCTCTCTCTCTCTCTCTCTCTCTCTCTCTCTCTCTCTCTCTCTCTCTCTCTCTCTCTCTATCTCTCTCTCTCTCTCGATTTCGAAATGCTGCTGAGTATGTCAGGAGCCTCAAATAATATTTCTTCTAGGGCGTCTGGCATATTGATAGCAGGATTTGGCCAAAAAATGAAGCTGAAATAAGCGCACAATTTTTTACCTCATTTATCCATCATACGGTAGACCTAATTTGCGCTATCAACGAAATTTCGCAGGGCATCAGAGGTCTCGGACTCTCGGAAGCCATCCTGTGTCAGTTCGGCGCCTACACATATTGCTGTCTCCAGCTCCGTCCTCACGCACCAGCAATCAGCAGGAGTGCGATCCCATCGCGTCTGCCTGGCCGTCACAGATGTCGGCCACACTCGGACATCGCGACCACTAATGGGCTAATGTCGGCCGATGCGACTCCGCGCCCAGGGGCGGTCCCCAAGGTGCCGTCTGTCCCGGCGGGCCTCGGCGTGTCCACAGAGGTCCCAACGGTCCTGACGGGCGGGCCCATGTCCAGAGCGGACCCCATCGGTCCCGTCGGTCCCGTCGGTCTCGACAGTGCGGTCCGCCGGCGCAGGTGCCGCGCCGCCGCCTCCGCCGTCCGCGCTCCTCCCACGGCCGCACTATATAGGAGGTGACCGCGCTGAGCCGGACGGCAGCCGACCGAGCTGATCCGCGGCGTCTAGCGTACTCTCCAGCAGCTGAGGCCGACAGCGCTCCAGACGCGGGCGCACGCGAGGGAGGTGAGGCACCGCAGTGACCCTGCACGCCTGAAAGAATCAGTCGGTAACCGTTTTAACCATCACCATCAACTTAGGTACCTGTCCTACTATCTTATTATCAACTTACAATTTGTGTTATGCATAGTGAAGTCATATGAATTATCTTATATCGTAGCATATGTTGTGTAATTAGCATCATTTTTGTGGGCAATGTTTCAAATAGTTTCAGGGTGATAGTATCGGGGCTGGTCCTGAAACTGTTTGAAGACACTTCCTTCAGATAGCTTTAAATGGAAAATTAGTGCCGTGCGTGAGCCTCTATCCTCCTCTACAGCCACTATTGTGTTTGGCATAGTTTCGGCATGTGTCACTTTTGGCGTTATTTCAACTTATGATCTGAAGAGACTGTGCATGCACTCGTGACTGGACCCATTCGCGGGATGAGTTGGCACGAAGATGCAACATTCCGCTTTGTTGCTAAAGTGTTTTTACTTTATATCACTGTTGATATGTCACAGCTCATTCAATCTCATAGACCGGTAAAGGAATCTTGGTCAATACGATCTTTACCATGTAACGATTTGGTGTAAGGCATCAAAGAACATCATGGAAATCTTCATTCTTAAAAATGGCCTTTAATCTTTAAAGTGCGACAAAATAAGCTTTTGACAACTTTTATGGATATCGTTATATACAGGGTGTCCCAGAAGTCTTGAAGCTTTTTCATTTTTGTCGTGTGACCTTGCTATGCCACTGATTATTGATTAACCCGCGCCCTGCTGGGGGGGTGTTTGAACACCCCCCCTTTTGGTTTTTCGCGAATATCTCAAAAACGGCGGCGCGGAGCGCCGCCGTTTTTGGCACACCTTATTATACATCAATTCTACACATGTTGTGAAAATTTCAGACCAAGGTCATTCAAGGTCAGGTCACCAGGTCACTTGAAGTGACCTCACCTCATAAAAAGTTTCAATGTCTGTCATAGCTACACCGAGTGACCGATCGCTTTGAAACTTTCAGCGATTGCTAAGAGCAATAGCATGTACAAAATGTGTATCTCAGAATTTTGATATCGATGATCTAAGGTCAGGTCAATTTTGCGACTTCCCCATTATAAGTCAATGGGAGAAAATTGAAATGCGCCTCTTTTGGACGAAAGACATTATAAAAACTCCCAAACGCTGAATTACAAGTGGCTTAGACACACTGAACATGGAAATGGTGTCCGTGACCCCTGTTTATGCCCTGAGGTCATCTTAGGTCACGAATGGTATCTAACAGTTTTTCGCAAATAACTTTTGATAGAGGCATGCTAGAGCGATGAAAACGCCTTAGATGTGTTCAGCTCGACGATACGGATCGACTGATATGCAACATGACCCTTTCCGGTCAGGTCATGACCTTGACCTGAGGTCAAATTTTCAAGTTGACCTTTCAAGGTTAAGTTATAGCTCATTCGATGCGTCTTGACGAGAGGAACACGATGCCGGTAAAAGTAAGCTCGTTCAAGGCTTGGGTCAAAAGTTATTGCAGAAAAACTGTTTTCGAAAAAATCGGCTATTTTTGTAGTTTTTGCCCCCTGCAGGCAAAACCGTTGACGTTAGGTCAAATCTGAGAACATTACTCAGAAAGGGCGTTAATAGGGCTATCGAATGCGCTTTTCCGCGGCGCTGTAGCTCTATTGGTTCCCGAGTTATGCGTTGGCTTCTTGGAAATTGTCGACATTCGACCTGGAAATCGGCGAAATTTTGCCTTCAATGACCTCTGGTGACCTGACCTTTGACCTGACCAAAAACTTGACCGAAGTGATTTCCTCATTATTTTTGACGCTTTTTCGAACGCCGCCTTCCGCGTATCGCTACGTGGCCCAGGAGTCGAGTTAGAAGGGGGGGGTGTTCAAACGCCCCCCCCCCCCCCCCCAGCAGGGCGTGGAAATCCAGGACCCCCAGCAGGGCGCGGTTTAAGGCAAATGACGCCTCAAACGAAAGAGAATGAACTGAAGTTTTGTATTTTCATGCGTAGAGCACCACTTTAGTCAGGTAGCCCCCACTGTGAGTCGCACAAGATTGAGCACGAGAGATCACGTTGTTCGCTGCCGCCAAGATCTCCCGGTTTGCGAAACACCGGTGTCGCCATGCCCGTTTCTGGTCAGCTTCAGAGCTTTATTTCATGAAGCGAGCCAGGAAACAGAGTATTGGATCTCCGAGAAAACATTAGCAACATAATGATTTACTGATCAGAAAGTCTCCTGACATGTTTGCACGCATCCATTACGAAAATAAGGCTCAGCTGCTTGAGCGCGCTAAGCAACAGCCCGTTGTAATCCTTTGATTCGTCGCATTATTATGGTGCTAAAACAAATATCAACCCGTCGCAAATATATGTCGCTATAGTCCCATGCGCCCTCAATCACTTTCACTGTCACTGTCGTCACTGCTCGAATCCTGAAGTGACACGATCACTGGCTCGATGTCCTCCATCATACCATCTGCTCGCCAGTACACCTCTTCCAGTTCTCGCACGTGGCGGCAGCAGTTTCGCCACAAGTCCGGTGGCGCGGCGTCTCGGCTATCCAGCAGCAGCCTTTCCACGTCATTCAGATGCCCAGTGTTGTTGAACTGGCGGACGTGCGTCTTCATGTTTGCCCAAACCATTTCAATCGGATTGAGGTCGCAATGATATGGGGGCAACCTCAGTACTTCATGACCGGCCTCCTGTGCCACCTTGTCCAACACATACTCGCGTGTCTGTTTCAGAGGGCGAACCAGCTCAAGAAGCTCGACCTTCCGCAAGTCCGGATCAGGATTGACATCATGTACCCGCAGCCATTCTTGGATCGCTTCCTTCCTCCAGCTAGCTGTAGGTGCCTTGTTAGCACATCTTGAATGATACGAGGCGTTATCCATAATGATCACGCTATTCGCTGGCAGGTTCGGCAGAAGTTGGAGTCGAAACCAGTCCTCGAAACAGCTCGCGTTCATAGACGTGTGATAGTCGGCAGACTTGCCGTCCGTCCTCATACACATGAATGCTCCTGGGGTGAAGCCGCTGTCCGAGCCAGCATCGACTATGATTAGGCGCTTGCCCTTCCCTGTCACTGGCTTATGGCCGGCCACGTCGTCACTGTCCAACCACGCGACCGTTCGCATATCAAACTGGTTATACCAGGTCTCGTCCAAGTACACTATAGTGCGCTCTGGGTCGGAGCTTCTAATCTTCCGAATGCGTCTCAGGAACGCGTTCCGGGCTGCCACCACCTGAGGTTTTTCAACCAGCAGCTTTCGGTTGTTCACTTGTCGGAACTTGAATCCTATTTGGAACAGCTGCTTTCGTATGGTTGAGCGCGAGATAGTCTGCTCGAACTTGTCCTGAACTGCCGTTCTAATGGTGTCCAAAGTGACCTTTTTCCCTTCCAGGTACATGGCATGCACCATTCTTCTGAACGCGCACTGGTCAAACTCGTCGAAGTACTCGCGTGGCCCCCTGTTAGGGCGCTGGCGGGCTGGAGACTGGCATCCATGTGTCTCTATTCCACTCTTGAATGCATTAACAGAGGCAATCGACACTCCAGTAGCAGAGCTGGTCTCCTTCGCTACGTTAATGCTAGCCGCTGCACTCTCATCACCTTGCTTGAGGTATTCATCTTTCTTTCGAATAAAATATTGGTAAACATTATAAACCACTTGTCTCGCTTGTGCACCGATCGGTTTTCCTTGCCGAAGTTTTGAGAGCATTGCATATTATTGTATACGAATGGATATAAATTTCAAAAGATATATAAAAGTCTCAGATTTCCTTGATACACAGCAGACATATGGTGTGTTCGCTTTTAAGGCCGGAACACAGCTTTTAAGCTCGCGAATCGCGTCTCGCTTCTCCCATTGCAATACATGGCATATTTTCAGCTCCCAACACGCAGGTCGTCTCGCTTTTACGCCGCGAAATCACGCCGGATCCCGCTCGGAAAACGCGAGCGAAACGCGAGCGAAACGCAAGCAAAATCAGTCCGGCGCGAGTTGCAAGCTGAAAAGTTGAATCTGTTTCAACTTTTCAGCTTCTCTGCTCGCGAAATGCAAGCGTAATAGCGTCAGTAACCATGGAAACCAAATAAAGCACCTTAGCTTACGGCAATTTTAACTAAATACCGGCGTGGTCTCCTGCTTTCAGCACATCGGTATTCATTTGATTGACAATTTTATGCGTAAAATGTATTAAGTTGTTTAGTTTTTATGTTTCGATGTTTAAAGAAATCTTAACACGTATCTTGTACTGCGGTCAACATAAAATGAGGAATCCATGGATTTTTTTTTTCAAAAACCTTCCGTTCGTAATTTTCTTCAAAATCAGTAAAACATAAATTTGATTAGCAAATGGTAACTTTTACTTCCGTTCGAAAAATTATATGCCTGGCATGTAAATTTCGGGCTGTAGACAAATTTTGACATTGTGGTCCCATTGCTTAGATGTTCAGCGTTTTCAAGAGTAATTTCATCTATTTCCGTAAAACCACAACGACTTTGCAGACAAAACTTTTCAGAATGGCAATGCGGGATAATTTTGCCGGTGCTAGTGGAACAGCTTTGACGGTGCTCTCAGGACCGCTATGCTGGAACGACCGACTTGATAAGTAGTAGCGGCGAAACACCTTCAATTAAGGGGGGGGGGCACTGCCCATTCTTTCCATGCAACACCCATAGGGCTTATGTTAAAATGGCAAAATCAAGGGGGGCCGGTGCCCCCCCCCCCCCTCCGTTCCCGGTTCCGCCACCTATATGTAATGATAAGGTCGTCGTACCGAGCTGGTTGGGTTTATAGCCGTTGGCTGTGGCATTGCGGCACAGTCTGTCTCCTAGGCGCTCTGCAAGACACAGCTCAAAGCAGCGCGACGAAGTGCTTGGGATCTGCTCAAACCAAACTGATAGTCACATCTCCAGCTAGTAAACACTATTAACGACTCGTTTGCAGACATCGGAGGCCTTTGAGATGTGAGGATTTGAGACTGAGCTGAGTAGTTTCTTTGATTGCTAAGAATTTTTTAGTTGAAATTAGTCGATTATTTCCTTACTATAGAATAAACAGTTAACGTTTTTCTCACCACAAATAAAATGCAAATGTTTGATTTAGCAGTGTATGCTAAGGAAGCGCATTTTCAGTTGTGCAGGAAAAATAAGACCTGAGTCAAAATCATTCGAAGATAAGTCCGACATCGAGTCAGCCTAAAAATGCGTAAAGGACACAGGTCATTGCTGGCGCTGAAGCTGACTTGCCCGTAACATAAAATCCAGGCCTCAAATTAACACCGGCCAAATTGCTCTACCCCACCGGCCAAATAACCCTGCTAGCGGGGCAATTTAGCCGCTTTGCAGACCTTTGTAGAACGACAAAATTCAAGCATAAGTAGTTGCTCTATCATTTTCAGCTTGCTGTATAAGAAAGTAAAATGAATGCTACACCTGCCAGCTTTGAGTGAGTGCAGAAGTATGTCGCCAATTTCGAGCTACAGCGGGGGCGCGGGTTAAACAGGGGCGCGGGTTAAACAAGACTGCAATGTCATGTTAACCCTCGCCCGCACATGGGGGGAGGAGGAGGTTGCCATCCTCCCCCCCCCCAGGTAGTTTTTCTGCTCTGCACTCAACATTTTTAGAGCTAGAACCCCCCCCCCCCCCCAGGTAGTTTTTCTGCTCTGCACTCAACATTTTTAGAGCTAGAAGCCTGGTTTCGTATAGCTGCTCCTCTATCCTTTCTTGATGGCCACTGAAAAATTTTAAGTTTCTGTGGTTTTTGGTTTCGGAGATATGACCTTGTTCTTCAGGTCATGTCATGACCCAAATGACAAATACCTAATATCTTGTGTCGGCTATGGGTCTTGTCAGTTTTTGACACCTTGATTTCGGCCTTTTTTGCCAGTCTTACCTTCCACCTATCATGGAACATGTTGTTCGACGATGTACATACAGATGTCAAGGTCAGGGTCAAGGTCAACCTATGTCATCTAAAATCATTGCGATTTAGGCAAGCTGAATTTACTTTTCGTGAAGTTTCTTTGACTGTATTTTTGGTAAAACCTTCTCATTTCATGATTTCATGTAATATGGACACATAAACAATCGGTGCACACATCAGTATACACACACACACTCACAGACATGCAAACACATATCATTGACCTTGACCTAACTTGACCTGAAATGACCTCAGCAGCAAAAACCTGGTCGGATAGTGCGACAAAGAGGTTCTAGCTGGCTTGGCACCACAAAACGGCATCGTCATCGGTACCTATATGATGAGCAGCGCACTTGATATCCAACGGTGACCCAAAACAGCAACATTTTTCAGTTTGACCTGACTTGGAAGGTCGATGACTGACCTGATAAGGTAAAACTGGGTATCATTGAATTTGTCTCTTCCCAAAGAATCTTTTCGGTCTCTACCGCGAAGCTTTATCTCCAACAGGAACGAAATGGCGCGGGAGGATGGCACCCCCCCCCCCCATGTGCGTTCTAGGATGGGAAAATGGCATGTGCGGGCGAGGGTTAAGAGTATCCTGTGACAGTGGCGGATCCAGGGGAGGGCAAATAGGGCATTTGCCCCTCCCACACGGCAAAATTTAAACATTGCGCCTGTAGACGGTGAATGGAAAGAAACGCTTAACCCGGCAGGCGGTGGGCCTACCAGCCACCTTCTGCGCGGTGTGGGGGGATTTTTTTGCCCCCCCCCCCTGTATCTCCGAAACTACTGGACGGATCCGGAAAATTCAAACGGTGTTCGATAGCCCTGTCAAATTTGTCGAGGGAAACCAAATTTCATTGACCTCGAGGTCACCGATGACGTCACAGGTCAGGTCAAAGATAAAATGTTTCACCGTTCACGGGGCTTCTAGGGAAAACGCTATAACACCGAGTAAAACGCATTTTGTCGAAAATCAGCGATAAGGCGTCAGTTGTCTAGTACATATGTTGCTATTAGAGGTCACTGGTCATACCAGGTCAGGTCACAGGTCAGGTCACCAAAGGTCACCAAGGGTCACCACATGAGCCCAATTTTACTAAGGTTATGCGATGCATGTTTTATGGCCAGTTTTTCATTTCCAACTCAATGGTGTTGGTTACAAGACCATCAGGTACGGTTTAGGTCACTTTCTGGTGGAGGTCAGGTCAAGGTCAGGTAAAAAAAGGTCAAATTTCAAAGTTGATATTTTTGCATAAAATGGGTATCGATTCGATGCAGCCCTTCACGGGGAGTCTAATGGTGGACTTTGTTTTGCGCTACGAGGTCTAGAATTGCTAAAAATTGAGTTTGAAAATTTGACGTCATCAATTTTGAACAGTTTTTCGCTATAACTTGGCCAAAAAAAGAGGTATCGATCTCAAATTTGGTATGTAGATAGAAGGCGGTAGGGACTATCACATATATTTCGTTTTTTCGAAATTCAGAAAACTTTTTGGATTTTTTGGCTATTATATTCAAAAAATCTATGTTTCGTTTTTTAGGGGTCAAAATACAAAACATTTGAAAAACCGAAATAGCAGTTTTGTAGCCCTTTTAATTCCACACCTTTTATGTCTGAAACATTTTTCTGTATCTCTAAAGCTGTAGGCCTGACAGCTCTTCCCGCGAAACCTTTTTTTGGGTCGAAAATGGCAAAAATGACGTCACTCTGACGTCATTTTTGACGTCACTCTGCGGCCAACCTATCATAGTCTTTGGAAAAAATTTCGGTCACCATGTGCGCTAGCTGCTCCCGGGAGGGTACTAAATGTTTGGTGACGATCGGCGCAGCGGTTCTCGAGATATATTGAAAAAACTAAAGGGGGGGGGGGGGAAATGACCCCCCACCGCCTGGAATGTGAACTGTTATGGTTTGCCGCTCCCAAAACTCTGAGCTGGATCCGCCAGTGTCCTGTGATTTGCATAACGCAAAAGGAGAGACATGCAGGGGCGCCGCCACGGATTTTTGACTGGGGGGGACGGGCTGACCGACTGAAAACCCAAAAGTAGACATTCTTACCGTGGCTTTTTCGGTCGGATGCATTCAACGTTTAAAGCAAATATGCCACTTTTAACATAGGGTTTTGAACTGAAATAACAGTTTTGTAGCTTGAAAATCAAACATGTTTGTTGGAAAGCCATTGTTTTGAAAGAACTTTCGTAGGAACTTGAGTTCGCTGTCAAACAGTTTAAAATCAGAGCAGAGCCGGAATGCCCTGAAAATGGCAGATTGCATGACAGCCTTCTTAACAGTCTGAGGGATGAAAGTAAAAAAACTCAAACCCAGACCCGTAAAGGAGGGTTTCCTATAAACTGATGTAACCAGTCGTTCTCCCGCTTTTTGGACTTGCACATCTAAAAAAGGAAGGGATCCGTTCTTTTCTACCTCTTTTGTAAACCGTATCTTTGGGTGACGGCCATTCAAGAAATCCAGAAACTTGTCTACTTTGGACTGGTCGTCAAAAATAAGGAAACAGTCATCTACATACCTCCGGAAATACTTTGGGCGAAACTCATTTGGGCAGTCATTTGAGTTTCGCCCAAAGTATTTCCGGAGGTATGTAGATGACTGTTTCCTTATTTTTGACGACCAGTCCAAAGTAGACAAGTTTCTGGATTTCTTGAATGGCCGTCACCCAAAGATACGGTTTACAAAAGAGGTAGAAAAGAACGGATCCCTTCCTTTTTTAGATGTGCAAGTCCAAAAAGCGGGAGAACGACTGGTTACATCAGTTTATAGGAAACCCTCCTTTACGGGTCTGGGTTTGAGTTTTTTTACTTTCATCCCTCAGACTGTTAAGAAGGCTGTCATGCAATCTGCCATTTTCAGGGCATTCCGGCTCTGCTCTGATTTTAAACTGTTTGACAGCGAACTCAAGTTCCTACGAAAGTTCTTTCAAAACAATGGCTTTCCAACAAACATGTTTGATTTTCAAGTTAGAAAGTTCCTTGACAGACAATTTTGTAGCTTGAGCTGAGACGAGAACAAATCAGGAGCTTTTATGGCCCAACGATCACCCTAGCCAAATATATCGGTATCGATTTTAGGTTTGAAGACTGAAGTCATTCCCATAGATTACACTTTGTCATTCTCTTACCGAGGAATCCATTCCCTTACGGAAAAATGCTAGCCAACCAGCATTCAGCTGGTTTGAACTACGTACTATGCTTGGTCAACGCGTAATCAGCTTCCGCTGCAATATAGGTAAGTAGCCTCTACGAAAGATGGAAAATAGTGATGTAAAAATAAATATAAAATCCTCTTGCAAATATTCATTATTTCCTGACCATTTTAAGTTTAAAAACTCATAAAACTACGGCAAAACAACTAGAATAAGGAAAGTAGTTTAGGCGATTTCTACCGAGTTGGGGGTGCCCGGGCGCAACAAATCCGCCGCCGCCCTAGCGGTGACCTTGACCCGCGCGGTCTGTTGAGGCTCCAAAGCCAAGCCGGCCGAGCCGGCGGGGAATTTGAAGAGCTCGGGCACCCCCGACTTGGCGGAAATGGACACCCATGTTTAGGTATTTCCTTAAAGTAATGGCTATAGACCGCATTCCCACCGAGTATCTACCTATATACACATCTGATGTCCGATTCAGTTTGACACGGCAAAGCCTCGTGTTCTATCACGGTAAAATTGCTGATGTATGCCACTAATATGATCGATAATGCATATTGCATAGGTAATGCATATTGCATACCCGCGTGGGGGAGGGGCGTTGTATAGTCACAAATCTCTCTTTTTGGTTCCTGCACGAATCGGCGCGAAGCGCCGCGAAAATTGGCAAAAAAAAAAACATTAGGCAAAACTGCTCCAAAATACGAATTTTGCAGCCCGTGTAACAAGCTTGATACCAAAAAACCTTAGGTCAGGAAAGCCAAGTCAAGTAGTCAAGTCGCCTCAAAGTTTTGTGGTCCTGTCAACCGTATAGCTTATTTCTTAGAAGCCGGAAATTTAGTGTAGCGTGACTGCAGAAGTGTGGGGTCGGAGCCGGAATCAGTCGGAGTTGACTGTTTTGGCCAGTTTTGGCCAGAGTCGGAGTTGAAGTCTTCGAAAATGTTCGGATTTTGACTTCGAGGTCGGATTGGTGTAAAGTCATGTTCTTGGCTGGTTAGACGAAATATATTAGGCCCGTGTTCGGCCAGTCGTGTTATACGACACACGTTGATCACGATATCAAAAATCGGCAGTTCCGCGATGACAGGTCGGATAAGAGCTGGAGATTTTGTTGGCCGAGGTGGCAGGGGTCAGACCAATGCATGTGCATAGGCCCACACCCCATATACTGAGTATCCAAACCTCCTGGACCTCTCAGATTCGGCACCGGCCGTTCCATCTCTTCCATCCTCAGGACAGTCAAATCCTTCTTCTCCACCCCGCAACCCCCTGCTCCGGGCTGGACGGGCAACTCTATCCCATGCGGGAATGGCTTCACTGGAGCTATAGTCCTTTGCCGGGTGCAGTGAGTGCCAGTGGGCTGGGCTGCCTGTTCAATTGGTCGGGTCCATCCCAAGTGGCTCACTGGGGTGGCTGCCCCGACCAATGTCTCCCACTAATTCTTTCATACTTGCGGCTCTGAAATGGTCTCATTGGACCGAAGGGCCTAATCAAATTTCGAGTAGGATAACAACCAGTAAAACGCCTTTTGGGGCGACCAACGGAGCGAGCGAGAGGGTGGGGTGGGCCTTGCACGTGCGAAATTGCGAGGGGATACCTCCAACTAACTTGTGCACTGCACCCTTCTAACCGGTCCCTAACGATGTGCCAAATTTGAGCGCAATCGGCCTAGCCGTTCTCGAGATCTGGAAGCGGCACCCTGCACGTGGGCACGTGCAAAATGGATCCCAACTGACTTTTGCACGGCACCCTACTAACCGGTCCCTAACCATGTATCAGATTTCAGCACAATCGGTTCAGCCGTTCTCGAGATCTGGAATCGACCCCTGCATGTGCGCACGTGCAGCAGCACCCCAACTGTGGCACATGAATATGCATTGCCTAGTGGGTATACCTACCTACATGCCAACTTCCAGCGCAATCGGCCCAGTAGTTGCCGAGATATTGAAATTGTTACAAAACTGACACCTCTTCGTTTTTCACGTGGCACGTGCATTTGGGGTCATTCACATGCATCGGGAATAGTCCGATGCTCGTTAGAAGGAATGAATCTAGTGCTACCCTACAAAAATTACCGCATGTAAATTGGTCAAGTGGTTGCTGAGATATAAGCCTAGCAAAAGCGTGACCACGGCATACTCAGAAATTTCCGTTAACCGACGAAAGACTACGCTCGCTTCGCTCGCTCCGTAATGAGTTTGGGGGGACGTCCCCCTTCCATTCTGAGAGTGGGGGGGACGCGTCCCCCCCGTCCCCCCCGGTGGCGGCGCCCATGGAGACATGTAGTTTACATACGGATGGTAATCGTTGGATTATTAGATTGAATGAATTGCTAGATTAGATTGAGCGATAACAGTTTTTAGATTTGCAAGAGCGGTGATGTATTCGTTTGAAAAACTTCTAAACAACCGATTGTGACCATGATACGTGGCAAACAAATACTGACTAAAATACTAAAACTGACTGAACAAATTATAGTTAAGTTCCAATGTGGCATGATGAACTACCTGTGTGGCATGGCATCAACTGTTTTTAAGGAATTTCCTACAAAAGAAAGTAACATTTGACCTGTGCTGATTAATCAATGATCGAGGAGAACGTCATTTAAAATACCAAAGCTAAAAAAATTTCATCGAAAGAACGCCGCATAAAATTTTATCATGAAACAGACGCATGGATATGCTAAGATGTCACGTGCAAAGGTCAAGTGCGATCAATAATCAACGCGTTTCAGCCGCGAGTTGGGAGCGCAAAGCGTTTTCCAAGCGGGATGCGTTTTCGACGCGAGCTGTGAGCTGAATTGCAAGTGAAAACACAGCGAACGAAGCGATTTCCGCGCTTGAAGCGAGTTCGACGCGATTTGCAAGCGTGTGCTGTGTTAGAGCCAGTGGCAATGTGGCAATGAGCGTGACGCTTGATTTTTATTATCAAATTGTGTGACGTCACGTGCTAAGTTATCTGCACATCTTGGAGTGAAGTCTAAAGATAAGAAAAACGGACTATACCTAATGTTATGTCGCTCGCTTCAGGGAATAAGACTCTGAAGCTGACAAGAAACGGACATGGCGACACCGGTGTTTCGCAAACCGGGAGATCTTGGCGGCAGCGAAGAACGTGATCTCTCGCGCTCGTTCTTGTGCGACTCACAACGGGGGCCACCTGACTAAAGTGGTGCTCTACGCATGAAAATACAAAATTTCAGTTCATTCTCTTTCGTTTGAGGCATGATTCGCCTTAATCGGTCGCATAGCAAGGTCACACGACAAAAATAAAAAAGCTTCAAGACTTCTGGGACACCCTGTAGCTCACACCTGAATGCGTAATTTAGACAATACGGTTGCCAATTATAAAAAAAATAATATCGTTATTTAACGGAATTCTAATCTGATTCAGTGGATCCTCAATTTCAATCTTATGCTCTGTCTTTTTAAGTTGTGTCCTAGTCAGAGGTAATTTAAACCGAAATCAATCCATAACTATACTCATCAATTCCCCAATACAAGTAACAGAAGTAGATGCATTTTGGTCCACTGCAGTTCCCATTAGCCAATGCCTTTGAGAAAAAGTAGCAGTGGCAGCTTCAAGATTGGGTAGCTGCGCCCACCACTAACAAATATTGAACACTTTTTTATTCTATATATTTTAATATGAATACTTTTGCTTATTTCCCTACACACAAGCATAGAATCGCACAACTAGCATGTGAATTGTTTCTTTTTATCACATTCAGGACGAATCAAACGACATTTGAAAGTGATCTCAGCATAATATCGGAATTGATATGTCGACATTGAATTAGCCATTCCATTAACAAGTGACGAATATTTATTGCTGCATTATCATTCCCGAGTATTACACATAGTTAGGTCGCTCAATAAGTAAGGTAAACTCATATGCTGCAGGTCACGGTTGTATAATTCCATCCTCAGCTGTATCTGATAGAGCAAAGCCTCCTCTGACTGACGCCTCCTCCGGTGTCCTTCTTCGGTTGGGCATGAGCTCTTTTGGTATTCAACTCGTGCAGACCTTGTAAATATCTAACGTATCTGATGATGTCTGGAACTGTTTCAACATAACACTTCACCCTGCTACTGAAGTCAGTTACGTGGATGCTTTGGGTCTCCATTAATCAGCTCGCTGACTACGGATTGTGCCAGATCCAGAGGGGCCTAAAAGCACAAGTCTCCCTGGGCTAGAACTTTGTCTCTTACACTGCTGTGTTCCTGATTAAATCGTTACACCCACCACCAAACATTGCTAATGGCAATAGCGTCATCCTCATCAGGGTGCAATACGCTAGTTTTATGATGACCTTTGGTTCACCTAACAAAACGTTGATTTCTAGAAGAGAACATTGCTGCATCAGTGTTTCCGTATAAACGACTTTGTTTGGATAAGTCAAAATCCTAAAAATCGTTGAACAGGAATTTTTTTCGCAGATTCAGATGGCATATTTTATCCTGCTTAACTTCTTGAGCTCCATGAACTATACTGCTCATTTTACCTTACTTATTGAACCACCTAGTAGCTAAATTGAAATGTCTTTTCTATAAATAATGAGCAACGACCAGTTCAAAATATGTCTCCTATACATGCCTTTGACGTGACCAGGGACATTTACACTTGCTAAATGACCGTCATCCACGAATTTGTGGAGCAAAGCAGGTAATGATGCTTGACATGAAACATGTATCCACGGGCCCACATGACTGATTTAACCACTTGGGAGCGTTCCAAACGGTGTATAAATCAAAGAACTCCGGATGTACATATGGAAAGGGTATAAATGCATAACATGCAAATGAGCTATAGTCCATTGTATTATGAAAAGAAAGATTAAAAGAGCTGTAAATGCAACTTCTTAGACAGTACCATGAAATCAAAAAACGATTCATTTTTTAATTGTTTTCCTTTGAGATTGTGTGTCCACCGTCTGTTTCCCTTTGAATAGAATTGTAACACTGCCATCTTATCTGGAAATCTCATTTCAGTCCACAAGCGTCGTTTCGCCGATAACCAGGGCCTGTCCTGGAATTGGGCCTCGCCATCTGAAGGATCCTGAATGGAAAAGCTGATTATCGTTTTCCTGAGTGAAGACAAAAGAGTGCTTACATCGAAATGGCATTGGTGTGTTTGTGCGCGCCCTTTAGAACTTCCGGCTGTCGCAATGCTGGTCACTCTAAGGGAACTTTAAGGAAGCTGACAGCATGTGTGGCTTTGAAAGAGGTCTGAATGGCAAAACAATTTAAGCGCACTCACTTTTGACGCCTGAATCTGTCGAACCTGAGGCCACCTGAGGTACATCAGAAGTGACATGTACAGTCCTCAGCAGACTGCGTGGTAGGTATTCTTTATTCGGCAAAACCGATAATAACTCAAAGGCTATGCTATCAGTCGGTCGGAACTCACTGCAAATAGATGCGCCATGCTCCACTCCTTCCATTAGGTCTATCACTAAACAAGGTAAACGCCTTGTGTGACAACAAAATGCAAGAGTTAGTTTTGGGGGCAAATATAAGCTTTTGGGTTTTGTTGCCGAACTAGATGGAAAATGAATACGGTGATGATGCCAACTTAAGGAGCGGAGTTCCGCGCGTCTTGCTATCACGATTTTCGAATGACCAATATCATAGTATTCGCGTTATTCTCGTTTTTGTCGAAAAAAGAATACCTACCACGCAGTTTGCAGAGGGCTGTACTATTCTTATATTCCCACATTCTCGTATGTTGTTACTACTAACAGTTGTGAATGATTTAATGTAACAATGATGCATATGTTTTTAACATTCTAATTTCCAAACGACGCTGTACACTGTAATGCCGTTGGCTACGCATGACAGCTTATTACTCTCCCTGTGTCTTCTCCTCCAAGGAATAGAATATCAAATGATCGTGCAGTCGATCCTCTGCATTCATTAATATCAATAGCGTTCTACGTAAATACATAATGCATCCTGCATGGTGCACACACCAACACTGAGTTATGCTATCCAAATGGAGCGTTAGTTTTTTGTGTTTCTTTTTGTTCGTTTGCGTGTCTGATGAGGGACGTCTAAATGTGACCTGTCCATACTCAATCGGCTTATCGGTTGATTGCCCCGACGGATATTCTCTCGTTTCCATTCCCTCGTGGTGTGTCAATCTGACGACGGCGATCGGCGTGACGGTGGTAGTTAGTAGTTACAGCCTACACGCTTTGGGATAACTATCTAGTTGCACATTCGTTCTTACTGCAAACACTGTAGGTGCTTGTTGCACAAACGCTTTGATACTTTGATGAAGATAACACAGATTGATATATTAAACATAATAACATATATATCTAACACTTAATCATTCGTATGTATTTCTAATCTTCATATTCCGGATGAGTCTAGATCCTTTAAATATTTTACATTTGTCAAAATATTCCGTGTCCTTTTGGGTGACATGCTTTGCCGACTCGGGTACCTCAGTGCTGGCACTATAGTTGTTTTATGCTAAATTGATATTTTCAGGGCGTGTTCCGTCTTAAGTCTGAAGATTCTGAGGAAGTCCATCTTTGGCCTTAACGTCTACTCGTATTACACATTCATCTGTTTGGCAGACACCAGAGCTCACCGGAATGACATCTTTCGTACTCATTCGCCCGCCCTCTCGTTATTCTGCCATTCCTTTCTCGTTATCCGCACTACTCAGGACCGCAGCTTCATTTGAAACTCGCAGTTCCTTTCTGGCTGCTTTAAGCTAGTGTGTGAGGTGAATATCTAGCGCTAAGTATCTCAGTGGAGCCTCTGATGGATTGCGGTAATACTGAGAGGGCACTGACCTTCCCTACACCCTGCTTTAGAACTATTAACGCCAGTGTCAGATAGTGCAGTAATGCGTATATGCTACAAATAGATAAAACGCCATTATCGTTTTCTGGTGACCCTGTCAGTACTGTCTAGAGCGTCATGCATTGTTCCATCGGCATTAAACCACAGCTCTGCTATTAGAAGCCTGTTTGTAATATTTTCTCTCTCACTGTGAAACCCTATCTTACCATGTAAGCAGGTATTTTCTGCAATATATTACCAATCATATGTAAATCCATGTCATGTGTCTCGTAAGTCGAGAGCTGGAGCTGCCTCATCGTTCGGGTTCGCTCCGCGCTGTCCGCCCCCGCCGGACCCGGTCCGGCCTGGCCCGGCGCGTCACGCCTCGCAGTTCGGTGATCAGCCCCCTCCCCTCGCCCGCCCCTCCGCCTCGTCGTCCTCATGTCGGAAGCTCACCGCCTCTGATCGAGCAGTCCCAGTCGTTTCCAAACGACATCCTGCATACGAGTGAGTCCGTAACGCCAGTTTGGCTCCGAAACTTGAAGAAATAAAGTCGGCTCGCAGGCGCTATTTCACAGACGATCGCCAGTCTTCGGCGCTCGGCTGGAGCCACCGACGGACTGTCTCGGTTCGCAGCCATTGGCCGATCGAAACTCGCCTTGAGTGAGATTCGTACCCCAGAAATATGTCCAAAATATTATCTTGCGCGTAGTAGTGTTGAAGGTTTTTAATTCACATTACTACAATAAGCAGAATATGGATATATGTATTGTAGCTTTGTGCAAATCATTACGATTTTCATTTTCATTTTCTTTTCTTTTTCATTTCTTGCATATCTCATTGTTGTGATGTTGAAGCAGCAAAAATGGCTTTAGGTAATAAGATAAGATTGTTTTTGCGACGCGTGCATAGTAGGTGTCTTTGGGATAGCCGAATCGAAAGTACTTGCATAGTGTAATAAATAACAAGTGAAGACACTTCGATTATTTTGTGTAATGCGTTTTCTTCTGCCGGAAGTGCTCTCTCAGAAAATCAACGATATCTGATGACGATTGATGACGTTTTCGTCATTGTAGTGCAAAAGTTTCATCCCTGTAGTGAAAACTTCTAACCCAAGAAACTACTATCCAAGCTTGTAGTTATATAAGTGTTGGTTTTAACAGCTAATTCACCCTTATTTTCTACAAAACACTGAAAATAAATCCCTCTACACGCAACTTGAAATGAAATATCACTTAAACATAATGAGAAGACCAAAAACCTATTTTTACTACACATCTTTACAAGCTAAGAATGTCTTCTTTAATTTTATGCCAAAATGGGTATAGCGTATGAACACAGGGACAGGCTCCACAGCTCGCAATACCTAAGAATCCATGTTCTCTTATCAGGCATATCGTTCGGAAGCTGTGTAAATGCCGACGCAGTGTTAAATTGGGCCAAACAGCTATTCATCAACTGGGCATTTCACCGGGCTGAAACGCATCGATGTCCCCTGATTTTGCACATTATAATGCATTCAATAGGAACAATGAACATGCGATGACTCTCATTCATTTCGCGCAATAAAAAGCATAGGTTCTCAAGTCAAAGTGAAGGAAAAGACCGATCAAAATTACTCGTATAATACAGACTTTGATTAAATACTCTACACTTTTAGGGGCTGGTACTGTTATGGTGTCCTCTATTTTTGAATATTTTCATACCGGTTCTGTCACATTGCATTCAGTTAGCGCCCCATACATGCAATAAAAACAGTGGGTTCTCGAGAGTAAAGTTACGAAATAGAGTGAATGCTGATACGATGTTCAGCATGTTGGAGCGCAGATAGATCGAGTAGGACTTTCATCGGGCTGTGGCACTTCGATGTCCTCTGATTTTGAATATTTTCACGCATTTTATAAGAAAATGCTATTATTTCCTTTCATTAAATGCAATAAAAAACATGGGTTCTCGAGTCTATGTCAATCAAAGGACCGATCAAATTGGGTTATGTTTTAGAGACGTTGTCAAAATACCCTACACTTTTTAGGAGCCGGTGGTGTTATGATGTCCTCTGTTTTTGAATATTTTCATACCGGTTCTGTCAAATTGCATTCAGTAAGCGACCATACATGCAATAAAAACAGTGGGTTCTCGAGAGTAACGTTACGGAATAGAGTGAATGCTGATACGATGTTCAGCATGTTGGAGCGCAGTTAGATCGAAGAGCACTTTCATCGGGCTGTGGCACATCGATGTCCTCTGATTTTGAATATTTTCACGCATTTTATAAGAAAATACGATTATTTTCTTTCATTAAATGCAATAAAAATATGGGTTCTCGAGCCTATGTCATTCATAGGACCGATCAAAATGGGTTATGTTTTAGAGACGTTGTCAAAATACCCTACACTTTTTAGGAGCCGGTGGTGTTATGATGTCCTCTGATTTTGAATATTTTCATACCGATTCTGTCAAATTGCATTCAGTAAGCGACCATACATGCAATAAAAACAGTGGGTTCTCGAGAGTAACGTTACGGAATAGAGTGAATGCTGATACGATGTTCAGCATGTTGGAGCGCAGTTAGATCGAAGAGCACTTTCATCGGGCTGTGGCACATCGATGTCCTCTGATTTTGAATATTTTCACGCATTTTATAAGAAAATACGATTATTTTCTTTTATTAAATGCAATAAAAAACATGGGTTCTCGAGTCTATGTCATTCAAAGGACCGATCAAAATGGGTTATGTTTTAAAGACGTTGTAAAAATACCCTACACTTTTTAGGAGCCGGTGGTGTTATGATGTCCTCTGTTTTTGAATATTTTCATACCGGTTCTGTCAAATTGCAATCAGTAAGCGACCATACATGCAATAAAAACAGTGGGTTCTCGAGAGTAACGTTACGGAATAGAGTGAATGCTGATACGATGTTCAACATGTTGGAGCGCACTGCGCAGTTAGATCGAGTAGCACTTTCATCGGGCTTTGGCACATCGGCACATCGATGCCCTCTGATTTTGAATATTTTCACGCATTTTATAAAAAAATGCGATTATTTTCTTTCATTAAATGCAATAAAAAACATGGGTTCTCGAGTCTATGTCATTCAAAAGACCGATCAAAATGGGTTATGTGTTAGAGACGTTGTCAAAATACCCTACACTTTTTAGGAGCCGGTGGTGTTATGATGTCCTCTGTTTTTGAATATTTTCATACCGGTTCTGTCACAATGCATTCAGTAAGCGACCATACATGCAATAAAAACAGTGGGTTCTCGAGAGTAACGTTACGGAATAGAGTGAATGCTGATACGATGTTCAGCATGTTGGAGCGCAGTTAGATCGAAGAGCACTTTCTTCGGGCTGTGGCACATCGATGTCCTCTGATTTTGAATATTTTCACGCATTTTATAAGAAAATGCTATTATTTCCTTTCATTAAATGCAATAAAAAACATGGGTTCTCGAGTCTATGTCAATCAAAGGACCGATCAAAATGGGTTATGTTTTAAAGACGTTGTAAAAATACCCTACACTTTTTAGGAGCCGGTGGTGTTATGATGTTTTTGAATATTTTCATACCGGTTCTGTCAAATTGCATTCAGTAAGCGACCATACATGCAATAAAAACAGTGGGTTCTCGAGAGTAACGTTACGGAATAGAGTGAGTGCTGATACGATGTTCAGCATGTTGGAGCGCAGTTAGATCGAAGAGCACTTTCATCGGGCTGTGGCACATCGATGTCCTCTGATTTTGAATATTTTCACGCATTTTATAAGAAAATACGATTATTTTCTTTTATTAAATGCAATAAAAAACATGGGTTCTCGAGTCTATGTCATTCAAAGGACCGATCAAAATGGGTTATGTTTTAGAGATGTTGTCAAAATACCCTACACTTTTTAGGAGCCGGTGGTGTTATGATGTCCTCTGTTTTTGAATATTTTCATACCGGTTCTGTCACAATGCATTCAGTAAGCGACCATACATGCAATAAAAACAGTGGGTTCTCGAGAGTAACGTTACGGAATAGAGTGAATGCTGATACGATGTTCAACATGTTGGAGCGCACTGCGCAGTTAGATCGAGTAGCACTTTCATCGGGCTTTGGCACATCGGCACATCGATGCCCTCTGATTTTGAATATTTTCACGCATTTTATAAAAAAAAATGCGATTATTTTCTTTCATTAAATGCAATAAAAAACATGGGTTCTCGAGTCTATGTCATTCAAAAGACCGATCAAAATGGGTTATGTGTTAGAGACGTTGTCAAAATACCCTACACTTTTTAGGAGCCGGTGGTGTTATGATGTCCTCTGTTTTTGAATATTTTCATACCGGTTCTGTCACAATGCATTCAGTAAGCGACCATACATGCAATAAAAACAGTGGGTTCTCGAGAGTAACGTTACGGAATAGAGTGAATGCTGATACGATGTTCAGCATGTTGGAGCGCAGTTAGATCGAAGAGCACTTTCTTCGGGCTGTGGCACATCGATGTCCTCTGATTTTGAATATTTTCACGCATTTTATAAGAAAATGCTATTATTTCCTTTCATTAAATGCAATAAAAAACATGGGTTCTCGAGTCTATGTCAATCAAAGGACCGATCAAAATGGGTTATGTTTTAAAGACGTTGTAAAAATACCCTACACTTTTTAGGAGCCGGTGGTGTTATGATGTCCTCTGTTTTTGAATATTTTCATACCGGTTCTGTCAAATTGCATTCAGTAAGCGACCATACATGCAATAAAAACAGTGGGTTCTCGAGAGTAACGTTACGGAATAGAGTGAGTGCTGATACGATGTTCAGCATGTTGGAGCGCAGTTAGATCGAAGAGCACTTTCATCGGGCTGTGGCACATCGATGTCCTCTGATTTTGAATATTTTCACGCATTTTATAAGAAAATACGATTATTTTCTTTTATTAAATGCAATAAAAAACATGGGTTCTCGAGTCTATGTCATTCAAAGGACCGATCAAAATGGGTTATGTTTTAGAGATGTTGTCAAAATACCCTACACTTTTTAGGAGCCGGTGGTGTTATGATGTCCTCTGTTTTTGAATATTTTCATACCGGTTCTGTCACAATGCATTCAGTAAGCGACCATACATGCAATAAAAACAGTGGGTTCTCGAGAGTAACGTTGCGGAATAAGAGTGAATGCTGATACTGATACGATGTTCAGCATCTTAGAGCGCAGTTAGATCGAGTAGGCTTTCATCGGGCTGTGGCACATCGATGTCCTCTGATTTTGTGTGTACCAAGGCATTCTGTAAGAGACTGGGATTATTTACCTTCATTTAGTGGAATAAAAAACGTGGGTATTCATGTCGAACTCAATTACAAAATCCATCATGACGGGGCATGGAAGACGATGATGTAGGCTGAGGATAACGTTCAATGATTTAGGGAGTGACGTTTTATGACGTTTTATTACGTCATACTGCAGCGTGAGTAGCTACATAGCCCACTTCCAGCTGAAGAAAAGTTGTTACATGAGTTTGCATTATACATTGGTGAAGTGTCTTCACTTGTTATTTATTACACTATGGTACTTACAAACTCATTTGTTTTCAATCTATTGTATCACTTCATTTCATAACTTAACCTCTAAATTGTACTGCTTCGTAAGCACCAGCCGTATGAAACCAACAACTACGACGTTTTATCCAGTAAACATGTCATCTTTTCGGGCCTTAATAATGAAATGTAAGCACGATATGACGATACAATATCATCAAATATCACTTCCTTGAAAAGGTCTGAGGATGTTGTCACAAATCCCTCACAGAAAGCAGCAATTATCCTGATTGTGAGCCGAACAACTGAATCAAGTGCCGAATTATGTTTCGCGAATTAAGCTAGGACCATGCAAGGCAACCAATCCCAATAATGTCCATTGGTTCGACGAGCAAACAAGTGTACAGCAAGTGATAAAAGCATGCAACTGCCTTTAAAAAGTAAATGTTTTGAAAAATAACTGTAGAATGGAAACCCACTTGTCAATTTGTATGAGTTGCATGCTTCTGTTCAGTGTTCGGATCGAAGTGCTCCTGATGTTAACGATTCTCACAGAACAGTCGATAAAACAGACAAAGCTGAATTGTTTCATCAACTTGCGCTCAGCAATACGAACAGAGAACTCGTTACCAGACTTTGAGACTGCCTTATGTACATAGTTGTGTCATAAATTCAGTGTCTAGCTGTGCCTGAGTGGTTCTTGAGCAATGCAGGATCTTATATATGAAGAGGAATGAAAGATATATAAAAGGGAATTTCATTCTGATAGGTTGTGATTGAATCGAAAACCTTACAGGTTGAAATAGACATTTATAACTTTTAACTTACCCCGAATAAAGTACTTAACCGGTCAGAACACCTAATTTTCTAAACTTGCTGTACGGTATTTCACAGCTTATCCAATTACCTGATCGACGCACATGGAGTAAATAGTAGCCGTTTTCACGACGGCCATCTGGTGCACATTTGGTGCACATCTGGTGCAGATCAGGTGCAGATTTGGTCAAATCAGGTTGAGTGTGTCTCTTAGTAGCTATCAGCTGGGGTTACACTAATTGCTTATATGCCTGCTTTGTCGTATTATCAGAGAGCATCATCGATTAAAACACGGAAATAAATTCATAAAATGAAGATATTTGCTGTAAAAGAGATTAGGTGCAGATCTGGTCAAATTAGGTGCACTCGCCGGAGAGGCCGTCGTGAAAACGGCTAGTATGCATACTAGCCGTTATGGAACAACATGTTGTTCCTTTTTTACATTCAAAGAGCTGGAAGTGGAAAATAGGGGAAGTTGGGGCAATGCCGGAGTTGGGGCAAAGCCGAAATTCGAGATATTTCTAAAACCGTATACGGTTTTAGAAATGTCGTATACGACATGGATGCCACGCCTCAGTGATGCTCTGAAGCTTAAGTGACTACAATTATCGCATGTTTGTTACGAGTTGTCATTTGGAATACTTCGGCTGTGAGGGCGCCAAAAGCGTTTTCAAGGTACGTTTCCCTTGTACTACATGCGCCTTTGAAGCTGCATTTCTTACTCATTATGCTACCGTTTGTCTGGCCAATTCGGTCAAGTAATCTTCAGCATGTCTTTGCATAAGTGTGCTGCCTATTTGAAATTTATACAGCACGTTTAAAAGTTATGGGCCTGCAAATGAAAGTATGGCTGGCTGGGGTAATGCCGAAAACGTGCAATTACGCACGTTAAAGCACGCTACGTGGACTTCACTGCTGTAGAATAGCAACGCGTATTTTTAGTCAAACAAATTACACTTTCAGCCGGCACAACGGCCTGTTACCTATAAGGAATGATTTACCTAGCATTTTTTTTTATTATATCACACAATTATAACTTCCAGTGTGCACCAAGCGTCCTCAAGCTCTTAAAACGCGTGTCAGCTTTGATGAATTTTGGATAAAGTTTGAGATAAATTGGCAAAACATCAATGTCGGCATTCCTCGTAGATCATTTATCCCATTTTCGGCTTTCCCCGCAGTCCGGGGCAATGCCGAAAAAGTCAGTTCTTTGATATTTTTAGTTTTTGCGCTTAACGGTATGCGAATTCATCAAATGCGCCTGGTATGTTTGAAAGACAAAAGACTGGCCTCTCGAATGACGCCAACAAGAATAGCTTATGTTGTCTACCTTGCGTGCTACGGGCGTCAGAAAAAAGTATTCGGCGTTCCCCCAACTTCCCCTAAGAAAATTTAGGTAGCACTGACGTACTCTCCTATATGAATTTCAGAGTCTGTGATCAGGTCGTTCTCATTTCTAATGCCTCGACAATGTTTCAGTCGATGTCTGAAATTGTGTTCTTAGTCATAAGCTATTGTACCTGTTTTGTATTTTTTTCGGGGTGACTCTGCCAAAGTTAGTCTGCTGTCAAAAATATTACCAATTTAAGGAAGATGTGGTCTAATGTGCATTACGTATGAGTCGCTTGCATTTCCCGAGACAGAAACTTCGTGATTGACTAGATTGGTCTCCTATGAGAGTTGACTGCCAATAATTGCGGTGATCCGTAATATGTTTGTAAAAAATGGGCGTTTGTGAGAATAATTCTTGTAGATGGCTCTATCGCATAGACTTTATTCGTTCGATAATCCGGTACAAGAGGCATGGTGCGTGCTGCGTGGGTGTTCTTGGTCCACCATTCGCAGAAGCCCGTCCCTGTCGGACCGGAAGCCGGCGCTCTGCCGGACGGACGGCTGGGCCGGAGGGGACTCCTGGGGACGCGGCGGCGTCGGTGGCGGGGCGTCACACCCAGTCGCGCCGCCAATCGACCTCTCAATGCCGCGCAATGATGAGGTGGACCGGTCAGAGCCGAGCCAGCCGCCCACCGCGCTGCTGAGCGGCACATACGACAGCTTGCCGCTGATTGCTCATTGATAAACAGGATGCCGACGTGTACAAAAGACAGTTTTCGCACAGATCTGGACCACTTGCGCTTGGTGCTCTTTTCTGTACAGCACGGGAGGCACTGTCAGCTTTTGCTCCTGGACTTTTTCTGCGAAAGACGAACCAGAGCAATAACCAAAACCCGGCCCCATCTATGGACTGTTAACTATTTCTTCTATTGGTAATTTCCCTTACAATAACCTATCAGTACATTAGGTGCTAAACTCAGTAAGCGCTTAACTCCAAGCTCTTCCAACGCTCAGTTGAGTATTTTCATAGTGCAAATAATATCCCAACTGCGTAATATTTGCTGGAATCGTTTATCTTCTCTTTATCCTCGAAATCATAACCTTTGGCTGATGCAGAGCTAGGGGTCTTCTTCGGCTTGTGCAGCCTTCGGTGAAAGTACGACAAACAAGATATATGGGAATTTGACATATATTTAGTCTTGAGATTACGTCCATAAATATCCTTACAGATGCAAATATACGTAGGTAGGATCCGTTTAGTCTCCCAGTCCCTAACTTCTTTTTAATAAACGTAGTCGAACTTATCTAGATAAATCAGATGGAAACAAACACATGTCAACAACAGCGTTAAGCTTAAGAAGACACAATGGTGCCTAAACTAGCGGTCAGTAGGTCTCGTGTTCAATAAATTGGTAAGCGAGAACATTTTTTGTTTAGCGGTAGGTGTTTATTTTTAAATTCGATAGCTTTGCAGAACAGATACTTCATATTCGATAGATATTAGCTAAACACAAATAACGAGCGTGCTGTAATAACCATTGCCACTGACTTTCTCAATAAAGCGGGTCGGCAAGTCTCGCTCCTGGTCGCCACACGCATGTCGAGTAGCATACCTTCTGAACTCATTTGAGCCACTTGAATAGAGTCGGCAATTCAGGCAAGGAAGCCTTTTTATGCGTATGCTCTTTGATATCGTGAATACAGAGGAAACCCCTGCTGTGTGTGACTTTGTGTAATATTTCCCTACTTGGCAGCATTCTTTGATCTTTGCTTGCGTTGTTAGTTTGTCTCATTTCCTTCCCTGGGACGGAAGGGTGACGTGAGACTGTAGATTGCCTTCCGATTCTGCCGCAAAGTCGCTCCGAGTTTACACATTGTATTACCGTAAGGACCAACGTGACCTGTAGCCAAGTGTTTCACATCTAATAGCTGGAGATTCAAACTGGTAGGTAGTGGAAACTGGGACAATACCCACGGGCCACGTGGGACTATCCCTTACAATAACCTATCACTATACACGAATGGGACTAAGGGGAGGGGAGAGGGGAGCTGGCAGACCCTCGACGAGAGACCTGAAAATGGACGGAAACAGTGGAGGACCAGCAAAGTTTGAAGGTAACCGACGGACGGGTTGAATGGGTGGGAAGAACGTGATTCTGAGACGTCGATATGCGTCAGATCGAAGTTTCATTCCTCTGTTGTAGAGAAGTTTTACATTTTGGCAGTACTTAGATGACTTCAAATTATCTGATAGTTACGTAGGTTTGACTTCAGACATCAAATATCGTGATCAGAGGCATAAGAGGACAACTTGCGTGATAACGTCTGCAATCAATGCCCAATGATTTACATAACGTGTAGCGGAGCGCAGCAAATCGTTTTCCCAATCCGATTATAAAGTGATAGAAAATCTTCGCTGACAACTTGCTCTATGTACGGTTGAGTACTTGCGATTCACCTATGATCGCACGCAATTTGACAAGCCAGGTGACATAATTCTATTTCCGCAAAAGAGATGCATGCTAGCCGAAAATATGGCTGAAAGACCATAAGGAAAGAAAGCCTGTCAACCCATCTGGCCCATTTATCCGCTGTCCCTGTAAGTGGATACGGCCAGTGCCGTTTGAGCCAGCCACATGTAGGCATTTATCTTGTCTGTGGTTAAGTATTTAGATAATAGGGCATTGTCAGGTTTGGCTAAATAGTTTTGTAATGAAAATATTAGCATATTAGCATCATGTACTTAGAGTCTTAAACCACGTAAATAATCAAACGACACTTTTGTGTACTTTTGTATGCACGTTTTAAAAGTTTATCAATACACCTGAACGTTTTACAAAAAGTCGGTACAACTTCTGACATCCATTTCCTCAAATGAATGTTTCCGTTTTGTATTTTATGGCGATTTCCAGGTCAGGATCCGGTATCACTTAGAACACGATTATATCTAGATCGATAGGTTATCTCGATTTATAGCTGTCCGCTATTGCATTCTGAAAGAAATAGTGTCACTCAAGAATTTCTGTTCGAACACTTTTACCCGACAAAATAAGTTACCATGAAATATGTCACCTCGATTGGCAAAAATCAATAAATTGACCTGCCAACATAATGCTGTGGCTCAGCCTGAGCCTAGCAGGTTTCGTAGGCGGTCAAACATTTGCCGCAATCACTTACCAGGAAGCCGTGCCATAGAACCCATACGGGCACCAGAGCGAAACGCCCGCTGAACTTCAATGGGCTTGGTGCTCGTGAGTTTGACAGATCGTGTTCACATTAGATTCATCGATGATGAAGCGAAGCTCACCCATAAACCGCTTACCTGACATTTATGTTTTATTTCATACCAAATTTGTCCTGGACTGTGTGGCAAATTTGAGGGAGCCCACCAAAATATGTGAATAAAAAAGAGAAAATGGAAAATAAGTAATACAACAGTGAAGTTTGAAGCAATACAACAGTGACGAGATTCTTCCGACACAATACAATACCTACTGCTGATGATTGTCATGATGCAATACATTTCTGTTGACGGCTGTCGGCTGTCCTGACGCAAAACAATAGTGTCGGTAGCATCGGTAGTGTTGCAGCACAATAGTGGCACCACATGCAAGAAGTAGTGACGACAGCCCTAAAACGACTTCTCTATCTCGTCAGGTGTGAGCTGCCTCTGTGACGGGCTGGCCATGGGGACGCGGTGCTCCACTGTGACGGTACTACTCGCTCTCTGGCTGGGTCTGGTGGTCGCCGCCGCGGCCCGCAGGCTCTCCATCGAGTACGACGCCGTGCCCATCGACAGGGCGTCCGAGGACCTGGTGGAATATGTCGAGGGTCAGTGGAACGTACAAGGGTCACCCTTGGCGTGGTGTTGGAACTGTTTCACCGTGGCGTCTATAATTATGCGTGTGTAATGTAGCTGGGGGTGCACTGGCTACCTACAAAAGACATGCGCTGTTCTATCATATCGGTAGTTGGATTGCAAGCTTCCATACCTCTGTAAATCTGAGTTGCAAATGGTGAAGCTAAGCCATCAATTTTAACTAAACACACAACCATCTTTGTTTACAATCCAACCATGTGTCAAAACGTGCCTTATTCGTGTTCTCAGAACCAGTGTACGGCTACCAGAGGATACCGGAAGTCTCCGATTCAGAGTTCGTCTCGTATCAGACGCGTTTCGATCGGCCAACAAGGGTCTACAGGCTCGGCCGTCGCATTCAGAAGCCCGTCAAACGATACTGTGAGTAGTCGCCGGGCAGCCGCCGCCTGGCGCCGTAGGCAAACCCGCAATACACCTTCGCCAGGCAGTCACCACCTGGTGATATAGGCAGACCCGCAATACACCCTCGCCGGGCGGCCGCCGCCTGGCGCTATAGGCAAGCCCGCAATACACCCTCGCCGAGCAACCGCCGCCTGGCGATATAGGCAAGCCCGCAATACACTCTCGCCGGGCAGCCGCCGCCTGGCGATATATAGGCAGACCCGCCGGCCGCCATACACCCTCGCTGGGCAGCCGCCGCCTGGCGCCCTAGGCAGACCCGCAGCACACCTTCGCGCGCCGCCGCAGTTCATGGGGCAATGAGCAATAAGAGTATTGTGCAGACTGCAGACTTGATGCTCCAAATGTCAGGTCTGGTGGGGGTAATATGCAATAATCGCGGGTAACGTTTGGGCTTATAGGGTGCTAGTTACCAATGCTTTTAAATGTTATCAAATGTCAATTGTGCAACTACGCAATGAAGTCAACCTTTGTGAGAGGTGTGCTGCTAAAGCTGAAAAGAATCGAATCCTGTAATTGAAGCCATAACAAGTGAGATGCGAATGATATTGTTTGCACCATTTCAAAGGGCCCATGCTCCGAATGATGTAATTATATCAGCGTCATATTCTCTGGTTAAAAACACCACAAAACGGAATTAAACTGGCTAACGCACAGTGTCACTGATGCCATCTCATACCGTTGATGTGCGTTCAACCCTGATTGTGTTCTGTCGGCAGTGGGCGTGGAGATTCCCGACGAGATAGCGCAGCGAACCGCCGGCGGCGGAGGGGCGCTCATCGACAAGCTGAAACAGCAGATGCAGACCAGTGGGAAGTGAGCGGGCCGCACCGGGGCTGCGAGGCCACCGGTCACGGCTCGTCCCGCTGAGGCTCGGACCAGCTCCTGAACCAGCCTGTTGGGGACACCGGAGGGCCCCGCAGTCCTGGCGCGGCCTCTCGGGGCCCCCGGAGGACAGAGCAGGCCCTGAGCCGGCCGCCCCCGGGCCGCCGCGGGCCCCCGGAGAAAGAGGCTGCTCCGGGGCCAGGGCTGGTGCGGCGGCCCGGGGGGCGGCGGTTCCGGCAGTGCGTCCGGCGGGCCCCGAGGCGGCCCAGGACTGCGTGCGAGCTGCAGCTCTCCTATCGGATATGTGGCTAAAAGTGCGGCTTCTTCAACCCCGACTGGAAATAATCGGCAGAGCTAGGAGACGTCACGGAGACGCAAATAGGCCAGCCTCCGATACACTAACCGTTTCCAGTTCTTCCATGGTCCGACCGCAGTGAGCAGTCATATCGATACGGTGAAGCGCGGCACCATCAGGCGATGATGTCTTAATGATGATGGTGTTCATTGTCACTGTCGACATCGAACCTTAGCACAGAAGGCTGGCTGGTTTATTTTCAGTTAAAATTTAACCATTTTGAGCTTCGCGAATTGGGCTGCGAACCGATCACATGTTATGAGGAGGCCACTGGTATAAAACATGCTACTTACTAATTGAAATGTTTGGTCAATTTAAACAGTTATTTCGTTGCGAAGTGTGCATATGTTTATTGACCGCTTAAGTGTTATCAATAAACCCTTCCAACATGTTGTACTGTGACTTGGAAGGAGCTCGTTGGGAAGTTTACTGAATAAATACCATTTTAGGATGTGTGTACTGTGTGTGTGATAGATCATTTGTAAGTGTATATTCTGATGATGTTATGCGAGAGAACTAAGTGTCAGCATACGTGGAATTAATAATATAATGCTGCATGGTGACCAACTTTTTTCAGTAATGTATTTTGTTTCACCCTCTTTTTAATCCAGCCATCTACAGAAAAAAAAACTATCTAATGACAAACTACACACAACATAATGTTCAAAGACAACTACCACTTTGTAGGAACCTTATGCGAGAAACCGAGGGAACCACAAGAAAACGAAAAATTTCTTTCTTTTCTGATCTACTTAGTTGAGTGGAAGGAGTTCCGTCCTCTTAAGTTCAGTTCCGTCTTTTAGCGTGCAGCCTAATAATCCAATAAATAATTATTCTGTGCTCCGCTGGGGATCGGCTGGATTTCAACGTCAGTGCCCGGGATGGTGAGGTTTAAATACCCACCTCCGTCTAACTTTGCAACCCTACCTGGCCCCCGGGCCACATAGCGATACGCAGTAAACGGCGTTCGAAACGTCGTAACGTAAGCGTCAAACGTGACGTTTCTGCACATGTTTTTCTGCTATAACTTGTGACACAGAACACTGAACGATATTGAATATTGATTCTACCGGCACGATTTCCATTTATCGAGACACGTCAGTCAGTTATAATTTTTCCATAAAATGTCAACTGAAAATTTGTCCTAGGGTCAAGGTCAAGACCTGACTGGAAAAGATAATGGTGTATATCAGTCGATGCGTATTGTTAGAATGAAGAACATCCAAGGTAGTTTCATCCCTTAAAGCATGTCTTCAAATTTCTACATTTTATGAAAAAAAATCCGCTCTGAACCCTCTAAAACATTGTGCAACTGGGTGGAATTGCTTGTTGCATATTGAGGCGAAAAATTGCACCCATGGCCCAGCCTTGTAAATCTATTTAAAGACATTTTAGAGCGATAAAAACGCATTGCATGTATTCAGGTCAACGACGCGGTTCAACTGGCATGCAGCATGAGTGACATTTTCCGTTTAGGCTCCGGTCACCAGAATTCGACCTTGACCTTAGGTTAAATTTTGATCAATTGACTTTATAAGGAAAAAACATAGTTCATTCGACACGTCTTGGCTAGAGAAACAAGATGCCGGTAAATCTAACGTAATACAAGCTTGGCGTCAATAGGCATTAAAGGTATTAGATAGGTATTAACATCAACATTTCCATTAAAAATTACGAGCAGGTAAAAACGAGTTTCCATAAAACTTCAATAGTTTTCCCTTAGGTTTAACCGTTTGCCTTAGGTCAATTATAGAGTATGAATAGGAAAAAGTTTCGAAAGCGCTGTCGAATACGCTTGCATTCGAGCTATCAAATGCGCTTTTCCGGCGCGCTGCAGTCATACACCTTTCAATGATAGGTACTGTGGATGATTCATTATAATTAATATGATTCAATAACGACTCTTGATGGGTATAGCACGAATGTACGTATTGTTAGAATTAAGTAATGAAGTAATGTTAAAACGAATGTACGTAATTGTTCTATACGAATAGCACGGATGTACTATTCGTTCCCGAGCTATATGTCGGTTTGTCAAAAAACGTTGATATAAGCAAAATTCGACCTTTGATAAGCCCTGGTGCTCTGGTGACCTGATCTTTGACCTGGCTCTAAAAACTTGATTTGAGTGTTTAGGTACTGTTTATCATGTTCATTTGACACTTTTACGAACGCCGCATACACTGAAAACAAAAATGCTTTTACATACACTGAAAACCAGTATAACGCCTTTTGGGGCGACTAACGGAGCGAGCGAGAGGGTGAGCCTTGCACGTGCGAAATTTCGAGGGGGTACCTCCAGCTCACTTGTGCACGGCACCCTACTAACCGGTCTCATGTGCCAAATTTGAGCACAATCGGCCCAGCCGTTCTCGAGATCTGGAAGCGGCACCCTGCACGTGCGCACGTGCAAAATGGGTCCCAACTGACTTTTGCACGGCACCCTACTAACCGGTCCCTAGCCGTGTACCAAATTTGAGCGCCATCGGTCCAGCCGTTCTCGAGATCTGGAATCGACCCCTGCACGTGCGCACGTGCAGCAGCACCCCAACTCCGACACATGGATACGCATTGCCTAGTGGGTGCCTACCTGCATGCCAACTTTCAGCGCAATCGGCCAAGTAGTTACCGAGATATTGCAACAATTACAAAAGTGACACCTCTTCGTTTTGAACGTGGCACGTGCATAAGGGGTCACCCACATGCATCGGGAATAGTCCAATACTTGGTAGAAGGAATGAAGCTACCCTACAAAAATTACCGCATGTAAATCGGTCAAGTGGTTGCCGAGATATAAGCGTCGCAGAATCGTGACCACGGCCGGCCGGCCGGCCGGCCGGCCGCTCATACTCAGAAATTTCCGTTATTCTACGTAAGACTCCGCTCGCTTCGCTCGCTCCGTAACAAAAAACAAAGTGCTTGGTGGGGGGGGGGGGGGGTGTTTTCACGCCCCCAACATGTTTTTTGCGTATAACTAAAAAACGCGCCGCCATGTTTGGTACACCTGCTCATGCACCTTTTCCTCACATATTGTAAAAATATCAGGCCCCGGCCTTTCAAGGTCAGGTCACCAGGGCACGTCTAGTGACCTGACCTCAGAACAAGTTTGAGGGCTCGCTGTAGCTACATCGACTGAACGATCGCTTTGAAACTTTCAGCGATTGATAAGGGTAACAGTATGTATAAAATACATATCTTGGAATTTTGATATCTGTGACTATATGGTGAGGTCAATTTTGCGACCTCTCCTTCATAAGTCAATGGGAGAAAATTGAAATGCGCCTCATTTGGACGAATGTCGTTACAAACACTCACAAACATCGGTTTATAAGTAAATATGACACACTGAATCTGCAAATTGCACACATGACCCCTCTGTGTTCCCCTGAGGTCATATCAGGTCATGAAAGGTCACTAGCAGTTTTTTTACTATAGCTTTTAGCTTTTGACAGAGACGTGCTAGAGCGGTGAAAACACGTCAGATGTGTTCAGCTCGACGATACGGATCGACTGATATGCAACATGACTCTTTCCGGTCAGGTCATGATCTTGACCTGAGGTCAGGTTTTCAAAATGACCTTTCCAGGTCAACTTATAGTTCATTCGACGCGTCTCGACGAGAGGAACACGATGCTGGTATAAATAATGTCGTGACTTATTTGAGTCAAAAGTAATTACCAAAAAACGTTTTTTTTTAAATACGGCTGTTTTTTTAGTTTTTGCTCTCTGGAGGCTAAATCGCTGACCTGAGGTCAAATGTGAGGACATTGATCAGATAGGACTGTAAAAGAGGTATCGAATGCACTTTTCTGCGGCGCTGTAGCTCTACATATTGGTTCCCGAGTTATGCGCTGGGTGTTTCGAAAATTGTTGAAATATATAAACTTTGACCTTTGATGAACTCTGGTAACCTGACCTAAAAAATGACCGAAGTTTTTTTCATCATTATTTTTGACGCTTTTTCAAATGCCGCTTACCGCGTGTCGCTACGTGGCCCAGGAGCCGAGTTAGACGGCGGAGGGTGAAAACATTCCCCCCCCCCCCCCCAGCATGACACGAGAAATTCAGACCACCAGGACGGCGCGGGAAAAATTCAGAACATAGAATAAAAACACGTTTTCCAAGAAAGCACACTATAAATCTGCAGCACTTCGTCCTTACCTTGACTGCGAGACGTATTTTCACAGATTTTCCTCATAAAGTCACGTAGGCTGGTCGTCCAAGCCTGGTGACAGGTTTCCCAGCGATGAGCTCAACCTCTTTCTCTCTCCGTCAATCCATTGCATAATGATGGATTCTGTTTTCTTAGGAAAATATTGCATTTACACTGTGACAGAAATGTCAAAGAGTGGAAAGGAACAAAAACTTCGCTTGCGAAAGTCACAGACCTAAAAATATGGTAGCAAAAATCTAGGTCAAGATGAAAATGCTCGTAGTCTGACGGTCCCCCACTAAATTGAGACAGCTGTTCAATCGCAAATATTTCAGCCGTCAGTTGCTAGGCAGCTTGCTAGCGATCACTCCAACCTCGTCAACGATTGGACGTTTTTTGGATAAGATTGGTCGTTCTTCGAGGTGAATCTTTTAGCGAACAGGTCCAAAACCAAATGTTATTCTTCACGCTGACAGTCGCCGAACGATATCAGTCGCTGAGGGGTGTGGATTATCGTGAGAATGTCTTATTTATTTGATTTAATATAAGTGCCTAGGTCACGATGGTTGGGCTTGAATACAATGCAGAGTATGGAGAAGAAGTGTTTCCAAGTGATTGTGACACTTCTGAAGCCTCCAATGTGCGTCTTAGCAAACTGCTTGTGGAGAATCAAGAAAAATTTGTTTTTAACAAGCAGTATTTAAAAGGATTACTGGCATCTTCTGTCCAAGCTTTGAACCTCTTCTCAGATTCCAAGCATCATGATCATGACCAGCAAGTGTCACATGGTAAGTAGACTTTGTTGAAGCCAAATTATGCATTTTTTTTTCTCGTTACCCATATGAAATGCATTGCCTATTAAAAATACGCACTGATACTAGTACATTGAAGGATTATTAGCTCTTACCTAAAGTACCTAAGGGTCATTAGCTACCGATTTGGGCTTTGAGTGTGTTTGTTCTTCTATTATGTTTTATTTCTTGGTTTCAGTTTGTGTTTAACCAGATATTAGTTAGTGATAGGATAAATTTTATTTTTTAGTTGGTATTGCATTTTTAGGGTAATACCTATGAATGATCATAGACTAGCACCATGACATAATCATAGGCTGCAAAATTGTGTTCGAGCTTTTCAGGAAACTCAGGTTTAAAGACTGTATGTAATTGTAATTTTTATGGTGTTAACATAGCCTGGATAGTTTCTATCATATTCACTTTTCTGGCTGCAATAAGCCTTCTAATCTGTGATTGACAATAGAAGATCATGCCATGCTGATGAGCAATGCTGATGGCTGTTTGCTTGTGTGCATTAGATCATCAGCTTGATGACTAGTGGGTACCTATAATTTGTTTAGACATGTATTAAATATATTGGCAAGCAGACATTGGACAGAATGCAATTTGAGACATGATTGAAATTATTTGATGCATGGTCATTGGTCACAATTGATCCTGTCCAATGCCCACCCAATGAAGGTACCACAGATAAGACTAATAAAAACTGACATTTTCTACAAAATTTGTTTCAAAACTCATTATTTTTATGCTTTTTGCTGATGGGTATGTTATTGACTTCTTTGACACACTTTTGACTGTGACCTGACTTGAGTTATTTGTCATTATAAGTGGTTTATATTTAATTCATATATAATCAAATATGCAAGCAGAAGCAGGCAACAATGGCATTGCAAGGTTGATATTATATTTAGTTTGTCTTTACCAGAAAATGCATAACAACGCTAGTGACTGAAAATAATATCAATGGTAACAGTAGGTAACCCAGGAAGTGCACAATCATGGCTATGACTCATTTTGATTGATAGGGAGGTATTTAGCTAATAGCTATGGATATTACAGGCTGCACACTTGTACCTATTTGATTTATGAGTTGGAATTCCTTGGGAAAGTGATATTTGAAAAAGTTGTTTTGAAATTCTTCCAGGGGTGTTCATCATATTCACAGTGCTCTCAAAAATGGTTTATTGATAGGCTGGCCTGATACCTGTTAATTTGCATGTATACACTCCACATTCCCTAGATATGGTCCCATCTGCCGTTCTACAGATATTCTCTCTTGCCTACAAAACTACTCCTTAGCTGACCCACAGACCCCCACTTCCGTCCACCAGACGACCCGATGTCTGCCGACCTGGCGGCCCAGTTCGCCCAGCTGGAGGAGGACCACCCGGTGCTCCGGCAGCCCGTCTGCCTGGTGGTGCTCGGCGCCGACAACGGCGCTCGCGCCGCGCTGGTGGCCGCGCTGCTCGGCGAGCCGCTGCTGCCGCTGGCGGCGCCGTCCGGCACGGCGCGCCGCTGGCCGCCGCTGGTGGTGCGCGGCGCGTGCGACAACTTCGCCGTGATGCTGCAGGAGCGGAACGGCCTGCGCCGACAGACGGACCTGGTGGTGCGCGACACGGAGCGCGGCCGGCTCCTGGAGCCGCCCTGCCTGGCTGAGCTCGGACTCGCCGACACGGTGGGTGCCGCCGACCCTCGGGGTAGAGCCCGGGCTGGTGCAGATCCTGGACACCGCCTGACGGGGATACCAGGCCTGGGACACTGCCTTACTTGGGGGGGGGGGGGGCAGTCTGGAGCTGTGATAACTCTTCTCTTGGGAGCGGAGCACTCAGTAGGCTCAAACCCACCAAAGACGTCCTCTCATGAATTCTCCTTTCCGTGTCCGATTTCCATAATTTTTCTTGTAAGTTCCTGTCCTCCGAATACCCGCAGCGCTGATGGTTTCCAGGGACTGATTGTCGCGAGTATCCAGTCTGCATCGAGCCTCGGCAGACTTCCCGGCTAAACCGGATGTCGGGATACCTGACAGCCATTAATCAATGCTAGCTGATGTTCAGAGGCACGCATCGATGACAGGTTGTGACTGGTGCGCATTTTACGCATTGTTGTAAGCACTCGTCATTTGTCAATGTAGCTACTCGTTAAGGGCAAGCAGAATCCCAACCTTTTATGTTCTCATTTTTGCAAAGTCATGGTAATTGACGTGTACGTGACAATGTCAATGAACTCCTTATTTAGCGAACCTTTTACCTAGAAATGTTTACGGTATCTCCCGTAGTATGTTCTACAGGCTTATACGGTTTGTGTGTGGCTCGATTCGATACGTGAGGCCCGCAGTGTGACAGGTGCCCTCTCCTCGGCCAGGACGGCACGTGTGTGTGGGTGAACGTGGGTCTGAACCACCCGCTGCTGCGCGGCGACCACGTGCGGCTGGTGGTGGCTCCCACCCACCAGGCGGCCACCGTGCACTGCTTCCTCGAGGACGTGGTGCCCGTCTTCCTGCACGGCACGGCCGCCAACTGCCTCTCCGAACAGGTGGGTCTGAGCGCGCCAGCTCAGTGGGGCTCTGTGGGAACGGCGATAGATGTTTTGCTGTCCCTCTTGGCGTCATATAACCCTCAGAGGTTGGGCACGCCACCAAACCTAATCATCATCATCACTGTCCTTCTCTTAAACCTTAAGTTTCTTCGTTGAGGTGTCAACACGGGGAAGAAGACACGCCACGCTGTCGGCCTGATTTCAGTATGGATATCGTAGTTTAGCGTCACTCACACAGCTGAACCTAGCGCAAGTCAATACGTTTTGTGGAAAATTGCCTGACTTGCCTAACGCTAGTCATTTGAGTTGTCGGGCATCCTTGCCATCAGTCCCTTCCACTCCTCCTCTGTGGGGGGAGGAGGGGGGCTACTTTAAGTAGTTGCGAGTTGGGACGCACCTGAACAGCTGGCTTTGTATTGTTGAGGTGAACGAGGGGGCGTCCTTGGCCGGCCGACACCGGACGAATGCTCGGCACACACCTTGCGCCGGCCGACACCGGGCCAATATTTCCCACACAATGTGCGTCAAGGTCTGCCGAGTCATCGCTAGTCAGCGGTATCGGAGCCCACGGCGGGCTCTGTGACTTCTGGGCTACTCGACGGCTCACGTTTTAATATTTGTTCGAAAATCATCGGCGCTTGCATGTGGGGAAGTATTTTCTACTTCCACTACTTTTCTACTTCCACAGATTAGGTATGTTACGGTAATGCAAACGTTAAACTAGCAGTTGCAAGTTAATCGGTATTCGGCTCACAAACACATTAGCGTAGCATTTGTCGGATTTACACAGGATATGAGCATACGCAAAACGAGTAGCATCGCATAATGGATGTAATCAACCAAGTCAGAACGTCAAATATTTGGAAACTTCGAATAGCAACCGAATAATTTGGTTGTTGAACAACCTCTCGCTGCAATTGCTCAAAATTGTTTCAGTTGCGTAACCTTTGCCTTTTGACGGAGAATCTCCGCATTTATTGACGCTTGCGCATGTGCTGTTCATCAGGAACAAGACTACGCGGTCTTGTTCGCTCGTCGCCAGTTCACTAACTAACTCACCCCGTGCCAACTCGGCAGAAGTGAGGCTGTCCCCCTGTTCAAACTCCGATCTCCCGTCAGGAGTGGGTCTGTCCCCTGACCGCTACCCCCTCCCCCCCCCCGACCCTTCCCTCCATTAGGAACGTGCGGAGCTGGGCGACCTACACCGCATCACCGGCGGGCAGGCGGTGTTCTTCGCGGCCCCTATCGACTCCCCGGCCGAGCCGGCGGGTTCCGCTCCGCCCCCGCAGCTCTCGCTGCACTGGCCACACCGGGCCCGGCCCGGCCGGCGGCCCGGCGTGGCGCCGGCTCGGGGCAGCCCCGAGCCAGCTGTGGTGGCCCGGCCACCGCCCGGACCGCTGCTGCTCCAACTGCGGGCCATAGGTGAGAGGACGGCGGTCGGTGGGGAGGGACCGCGTGGGGGAGGTTTTGGCGAGGGTCGCGAGTCCATCCATGACGCGCTGCTTCCGGAAGGAAACGGTTATCACCCTCAGTGTGTTTTGTTTTTCTTCATTGGAACTCTTAAGTTAGCTCGATGCTTTCACTTGGTGAATACTTTTTTGCGTAAAGTATGTAATCTGACCTTTTTTGCTGACCTTTTTTGCGTTGTATATTTTTGACTTGATTTCCTGTTTTCCATGTTACAAGTCATGTATGTTTACCAATACAGTCGATGTCTATGACCAGTCTAAATTCGTATCACCATTTCAGCCATTGTTTTCGTTTATGTTTGGCAGGGTACGAGTTCAGCACCTGTCCTCCGGCGTCGCTGGGCCAGTCAGTGGACGAGCTGTTCCAGAGCTGTCAGCTGGTGGCCGGCAGTGCCGGGATGCTGGCCTTTGCACCCTACCTGAGGACCTGTCTGCAGTTGCAGCTGTTACGGGCCGCGCATCAGGTCAACAAGGTAGGTGACGGGGACTGCACAACTGTGTAACGGCTCAACAGAGTGGGTAACGGGGACTTGGCGCCCACCAGGTCAACAATTTAGGTGATGGGGAAATGCTCACTGATATGGAAGGTGGGGACAGCGAATCGCTCAGCTTCCGTCAAAACAACATTGTTTAGCTTGTGACTGTGTGATTCACTTAGCAAAATAAGACGGGGACTTTGCATTCTTCACTGAGTCAAGGCGGTGAGACTGATTGAGACTCGGCCACTGATTGGATATTGGAGAGAGTAAATATCTGCCGTATGCACCACCACAGTCGCTCCCCGTTATCGCACGTCATCGTTTGGCAGTCACCTCACTGAGGACGGGATGAAGAACTCTGCTGTCAGGTGACAAGCTGTCTGGTAATGGAGCCGATCGGAACGTGTCTGAAAATATATAAAGCAGGGATTATGTTAGTGTCGCCTGTAAAGTCAGGTACCGTTGATCGCGAGGCTTTACAATTTTTAAAGTGATTTTGGAAAGGAAGTGCTGACCGAAGTTCTTGGCCGGAAAAGGTGGTATTTATTATATCAACTCATTGTGTTGATCAATCCTTTTCCGTTAGAATGCTGAGGAATGTCTCTGACTTGCCATTGACTCGGGCACAAATGTTCCGTGCTATTTCGAAGGGGAAAAAACTCACGCAAGAAAATGGAGCCTTTCCCCAGCTATATATGTGAATAAGCTGCTATTAAATTAGATTACGCTTCTGGTGAGAACCGGTCGCCAAACGTCGCTATCAAGAAGCGTGATGAATCAAATAAGTTTTTTTTTTGCTGTAGTGTTTCCTAGTCATTTATCAGATTGAGGTAAAATCGTCAAAACTCCTTATTTAGGTCCCTCGTGCCGATAGCCTTGGAGGTCGTAACTCCATATCAAGGTGTAATATTTTTTATTGTAATGCTTACAGTAGACACGTCTGTCGGTGATTGTAGTTTTGACCATATTTCAAGTCAAATGCGTTTTTCATATTGTCATAATATGCCTATCTGCTGCTAGCCGCCCACCAGGTATACCCGTCCTACTCGTATACGGAATGGTTTATTAGAGAGCTGAAGCTGAAATAAGGAACCGAAGACGAGCAATTAAACCAGCTGTCAGAAGTCGGAACATGCTACCGACCTCACTGTTGGTAATGGACCTTAACCCGCGCCCTGCTGGGGGGTGTTTGAACACCCCCCCCCCCTTGTGGTTTTTCGCGAATATCTCAAAAACGGCGGCGCGGAGCGCCGCCGTTTTTGGTACACCTTATCATACATCAATTCTACACATGTTGTGAAAATTTCAGACCAAGGTCATTGAAGGTCAGGTCACCAGGTCACTTGAAGTGACCTCACCTCATAAAAACTTTCAATGTATGTCATAGCTACACCGAGTGACCGATCGCTTTGAAACTTTCAGCGATTGCTAAGTGCAATAGCATGTACAAAATGTTTATCTCAGAATTTTGATATCGATGACCTAAGGTCAGGTCAATTTTGCGACCTCCCCATTATAAGTCAATGGGAGAAAATTGAAATGCGCCTCTTTTGGATGAAAGACATTATAAACACTCCCAAACACCGAATTACAAGTGGTTTAGACACACTGAACTTGAAAATGGTGTCCGTGACCCTTGTTTATGCCCTGAGGTCATCTTAGGTCACGAATGGTATCTAACAGTTTTTCGCAAATAACTTTTGAAAGAGGCATGCTAGAGCGATGAAAATGCCTTAGATGTGTTCAGCTTGACGATACGGATCGACTGATATGCAACATGACCCTTTCCGGTCAGGTCATGACCTTGACCTGAGGTCAAATTTTCAAGTTGACCTTTCAAGGTCAAGTTATAGTTCATTCGATGCGTCTTGACGAGAGGAACACGATGCCGGTAAAAGTAAGCTCGTACAAGGCTTGGGTCAAAAGTTATTGCAGAGAAACTGTTTTCGAAAAAATCGGTTATTTTTGCAGTTTTTGCCCCGTGCAGGCAAAACCGTTGACGTTAGGTCAAATCTGAGGGAATTAGTCAGAAAGGGCGTTAAAAGGGCTATCGAATGCGCTTTTCCGTGGCGCTGTAGCTCTATTGGTTCTCGAGTTATGCGTTGGCTTCTTGGAAATTTTCGACATTCGACCTGGAAATCGGCGAAATTTTGCCTTCAATGACCTCTGGTGACCTCACCTTTAACCTGACCAAAAAATTGACCGAAGTGATTTCGTCATTATTTTTTACGCTCTTTCGAACGCCGCCTTCCGCGTATCGCTACGTGGCCCAGGAGCCGAGTTACAAGGGGGGGGGGGTGTTCAAACACCCCCCCCCCCCAGCAGGGCGTGGAAATCCAGGACCCCCAGCCGGGCGCGGGTTAACTTCTAAAGTAATCGTCACGCTCTCTCACTAGGCATTGTAGCACAAACCGTAGAGGGCAGGTGTATTTTTGACGAAGGCGCCGAACCGTTACGCAATGTTTCTCCCGGAGCCGGTTTGCTATCTGCTACGCTCATACGTCTGTGCTGCGTTTAAAAACAGCACCGCGC
Organism: Amphibalanus amphitrite; assembly: GCF_019059575.1. Taxonomy (NCBI): domain Eukaryota; kingdom Metazoa; phylum Arthropoda; class Thecostraca; order Balanomorpha; family Balanidae; genus Amphibalanus; species Amphibalanus amphitrite. Next base: position 94,207 of record NW_024882608.1, on the reverse strand, counting down.
ACTCGGCGGAGAAGTCAGTCTCCCGACCGAGTCCAATCATACTGATGCACAACCCGGACGCAAATTGTCGAAGGATAAATTACCAAATTCGGGCCACATTTTTTTTTTCCGGAAGTTCTGAATGTATTCCTATAAACATTGTAAACTTCACCAAACCTAGTCAAACCACCGGAACGCCGAACACAATATTTCTACGTACGACTCACCAACTTATTAAACCTCCATCAACAGCCTACGGCCGATTAAGACTAATTGAGAAAACTTGTGAAAGAGTGAAAGAAACGTTTATCGTTGCACCCGTTGCAACTCAGTATTGAAATCTAGGTAGGTCGCGAACGCCTGCTCATTTCTCAGTGCTCATTTGCCCCTGTTCAGTGTTCACTGGCACCGACGATGTCTCTCGCTGTTAAAGGGCTGAAAACACGGCTATTCTGAATGTCGCATTTGTGTCTGATCGCAGTTGCACGTGTGCCGCCGCTGGCATCCCTGCCACCATCGACCTCATCACCTCAGCAGCCCCTGTCATCGTCAGCCGCCCTACCACTCCAGCCCCCTACCACCAGCAGCCCTGCCACCTCAGCCCCTACTACCAGCCGCCCTGCCACCCCAGCCCCTGCCACCAGCCGCCCTGCCACCCCAGCCCCTGCCACCAGCCGCCCTGCCACCCCAGCCCCTTCCACCAGCCGCCCTGCCACCTCAGTCCCCGGCATCACTCGCGCGACCACCCCATCAGCTGTGCCCGACAGTGGTGACGCAGAATGGCGCCCGGCCGGCACCCGCTCCCGGCCCTCAATACACGGCACACGCCAAATGTAAGGTCGCGACTCCGCCATTCAAAACATCGCACAGGTCTGAAGTAAATTTATAAAATAAATATTGGACTCAATTCTGATGCCGGTCACGTTCAATCGTTCGCAGTTGCGATTTTTGCCGGCGTGAGGTAAATAAATTCCCCAGCTAAAATGAGTTGTTTTATTCTGGCGCGTATTTATTTTGGTGACTACGCTTTCTGCACGTGTCAAGGCCAGACGATGGAAGCGGTGGCCGAGGCAATAGGCTCAGTGAGGGAGAGACCACTGAATTACGCAGGGAGAGCTGGTGACGGTCGTCGATGATGCTGCCGCTGCCGCTGCCGCCCATGAGCTCCTGTACTCCACTACGCCGAACTCCACTACGCCGAACTCCACTCCACCTAAATCGACTGCAGTCCAAATGCCTCCACACAGTCTTAACTTAACTCCACTTCATCCCACTCCACTGCCCTCCCCTAAAGTCCACTCCAGTCCAGTCCATTCCAGTCCCTTCCTCTCCGCTCCCTTCTACTCTGCTCCACTCTTTCGGGTGAGACACGCCCCTGGCTCTGCGCTATTTCGGTCAGCCATGGCGGTACCCATGTGGCCAAAGACAGCCGTGCTTGCGACTATTCACCGTTTCTGATTTACTCTATTAATAATCGGAGCTAGGGAGAAGTGCCTGGAGCAAACCCTTTTTGCCTGCTTTTGGTGCACATACTGAATAAGTTGCTTCAGGAAATCTGAAGCACGCATAATTCGCAAAAATACTCGATGGAGAAAAAATATTCCGCCTGGATTGATTGAAAAGCCTGAAAGGAAACCATGCACTTATATAGGAGGGTCACGAGAGCAGTCGAACAAGTGCATGTCACTAAAAGATACGGAGTAGTGAGTAGGTGCTGACTGATTCGTCCCTGTATCTGTCTGCGCAACCTCCTCAGTGCTCATACGACTGAATCACTCCCAGTAGGATTGTTCTACATTTTCCATTCAATGAATGTTCTGCTCGAACGTTTTTTTTAGGGGGGGGTTAGGCCCTTTCGGTCCAATGGGACCATTTCAGAGCCAGGAGGATGGTAGGATATAGGGGGAGACATTGGTCTGGGCAGGCACCCTAGTGAGTCACCGGGGCTGAGCCCGTGCAGAGGACAGGCCACCCAGCCCCAAGGTACTCACTGCACCCGGCTACGGGGTGCGCTCCCTCGGGAGCAGCGGTGCCATTCCAAGGGAGCAGCCCGCATGAGATAAAGTTGCCTGTCCAGCCCGAAGGGGGGTTGCGGCATGGAGGAGAAGGATATCAGTATCCTGAGGATAGAAGCACGGAACGGTGAACGGTTTTTCTTTGGTAGGTAAGGTATTAGTATCGCTTACTGATGAACGGAGTTTTGAGTGGCATTTCCTAGTGCGGAATCTTGAACATTCTCAACCCTAGAAAACATTCAAACAGGCATGCTAAACGATACAAGAAACATTTTAAATGTGCAGGCGAGGTCTTCACGATGCCAATTGAGGCCATTGTCACTGGTCGCTACTCAGTCAAAGGAGCATTGAAGGTTAACACGTTTTTTTGTGGGCCGTCCTCTATTATGTAACTCACTGGATAATCATTACGATTTCAAATTCGGTCTGAAGGTGAAGGAAGCTTCGATCACTGTCGGCTATGCCATTTAGCACAATGCATGTATTAGGTCTGTGGTATCCGGCAGAACGTAGCCGACTGCTCGCGAGTCGGACCGTGTCGACTTGAAGGAACTTGTTATCGTCTCTGATGCCCGCGGACGGCCGTTCTGTTCCGAGTGCGGTGATAACGTGTCAGATAGTTATATCGAGCTGCAGTGGTTAGCAGGACAACCGGATCGGCGACAATCCGTGTTGGAGCTCTGCACAAATGCCGCAGTTGCGATAAAAATGATTTGTCTGACCTACATAGAATGAGAGCAGCACCGAGGGAATATATGTATACCCAGGCCAGGCTTGACACTGCTCGAATGGCTCGAATGACAATCTGGATTATGTCAATTGGTGCTGAAATTTGTTACACTGGACGAGGGAAAAGCGTACCTATATTATTGGCACCTTGTGCTTAGTTGTCATTTATTGTTATTGGTAGGTAAGGCCTTTTTACACGAGGATTTCATTTCACATAGTCGTTTCGCATTATAGTTAATTTAATTTATGTCACATGTCTGTCCACGGTTGCGTTTGCCAATGGTTTTCGTGTTGGGTGATGTAGTACAGAACTTCTGTAGTCATTTTTATGCGTTTACTGTTTTGACAAGGGCTCGAAATGGTCACCTATCGTAGTAAAGCACTATGCACAGTGGTATGTGATTAATGAATAATAAGTTAGGCATACCATGCGGTGTATTGCTGCAGAACGGCAGCTTAGCAGGTCCTTTTGTTGGTCAAAACATTCCTCGAAGTAAATAAATAGAATAATAATTTTTTTACTTGATATCATAAAACTGGAGGTCGGCAGCTGCCGGGGGCACCCGTATGCTGGTGAGAACCGGTTCTAGAGGAGGCGCCAAGTGGCTCGTTGGACGTCAGCTCTCGTGGGGCCAGGACCAGTGAGCTCCGAGCTGACCACTCCACTGACTGACTCGGAGGGGACCACTGACGTTGATCCCAACATAGGCGGACGAAGACAACTCGGTGCCACAAACACGAGTTGTCCGAACGCAATGGTAGGTTCCTTTATCACGCTGCTATCTAGTGGACTACCGGCGCGGTTTTTATGCAAAACTGGCAATCAACGCTTAGATGCAAAAAGTTCCTGCACCCACAGACTACACTCGTAAAGGGTTAATTTCGCCCGGTCAAAGTCCCTCTCATTATCTGGTATATATTCGCCGACCAGTATTTGGAAAAAGATACAAAAATTGATGATTTCAAGATGTTTTGAATACGTTACGTGCTTTGGCTTCTGTTATTCGTATCTGACCGTTCTAGTCCTCGATATCGCGGGCTTTCACCGCCAGCTGCGCCGCACTGGCTGGCCGGTCGGGGCGGCACAGCGCTGCGACTCGGCCCCGAGCGATTTGTTACTATTTCCAGCGCCGTATCATCTGCATGTAGCGCCTCGGCCATTGGTCTCTCCCGCATTACTAGTTCACTGAACTTGGCTGGTTTTCTGAATCTGATGGGAAACTGTTGTGGATATCCTCTAGATGGATTACAATATGAAGATTAGCTCAGCTATCTGTCACATTCTACATAAGAACGCGTACGAGCTCAGTAGGTAGGTGAATGGCTATGTTGGCATATATACTCGTATGTATGTCTTTTGGAGCACCCTAGAAACTGCGTTATTCTTTTATGACTTTTTATCTTACCTTCTCAGCAATGCAACTGGTAGCCTTTATCCGTGACAAGAAAAGTGTGCAAAAGTACATGCTGAACTGTGTAGGCATTTGCGGTGTAGTCGCAAGTAAAAAAAAAAAAAAAAAACATTCCCTATGGTTTCCGCATTAAGAAGTCTGTTTTCCACTGCCACTCACTAATTACGGGAAGACGCTGACTGGCGGGCCAATTCGAGTAATATTTGTCCAGGAGGATGGTGCCAAGTTAATTCAGATTACCGGATTAATGATTTGCGGTATTGACATTTTGTATCGTTTGACAACGATGATCACAGACCTATGGCGCGACGGTACATTGGCCTGGCCCGGGTTTGCCGCGTTAACATATGATCGCTTATCTGCTGCATACCTACCAGCGGGAGCTTGAATCGCGGGCTGTTTTTTATGACGCACAGGCTATGTCACATTGGTCTTAATTACACACAACTCATGTCAAGCAAGCCTAAATGACACACAGACTATGCCACTCTATTCTTTCTGACACATATGTTATGCTACGGTGGTTCTCAATTCTCATGACACCTTACCGGTAAACATTTCCGTTTGTATGACTCGCTAGTATGTATGACACTCCTGCCCTGACTACTCGTAGACCAATGCCCCTCCGCTCTGTGTAACATTCCCACCCGTGTGTCCGTCCAGGCACTAAATCAGCTGTGTAACGTTTTGTGTAACGTTCCCGCCCTTGTGTCCCACCAGGCGCTGAACCAGCTGTGTAACGTTCTGTGTAACGTTCTGTGTAACGTTCTGTGTAACGTTCTGTGTAACGTTCTGTGTAACGCTCCCACCCTTGTGTCCCACCAGGCGCTGAACCAGCTACTGCGTGCGTTCATCCTCTCCGCGTTCGACATGGCTCGCGAGATCCAGATCACACCCCGTCGGCTGCAGTACGCGCGACAGACCGAGGCCGAGCTCTTCAGCAGCGTCATGGCCATCGCGGACAGCAACCAGCTGCACATGTCGCAGATGGTGAACCGCGCCTGCGTCAGCATGAGGGACGAGCTGCTCAGTCAGGCGGCCATGTATCAGTTCAGAGGTGAGGCGATCGGAGGGTATGGGACCGGGCAAGGGGTGGGTCGGATAGGATGGCACCGGCTGTAAGTTTAGTTGAGTCGAATAAGACTGCTTCTGGCGACGAATTGAGTCACAAAAGGCGGCACGGATTGATGAGTTGAGTCGGATGAGACAACTACATGAGTTGCCACGAGTTGAGTTTGGTGGGTGGGTTACCAAAAAATATGAGACAGACGTTAGTCGGTGACCTGCGATAGTGGAGATGTCATCACCCGGGTCGGACCAAATTTTACTTAGCTCTGGCTGGTGCAGTGTGTTTACAGCGCATTATTTAGTCGGTATTCCTGGAAAACCCAGTTGTGTTGATTTCAAACGAGTGAAGGATGTGGTAATGCATTTGCAGACGTGCAAAGCGGACCGGTTTTGTAATTCAAGCTTTGAATACCGTTGTTTACTTTTGAATGGCCGTCGTTAAATGGCCATCACCGTGGTGTGAGGGTGGTCCCAAACTCCTAGCTAAACATTATCGCGTTGGTCATTGGGTTCCGATCGCCGTCGGCGGCGGTGGCACGCCATCGGTAGCCAGTTAGTGCTTGTCGCCACCGCGGTCCCAGCGATACCCACAGCACAATCAGCGTGCCACTCCCGTCCACCCCAGGGGCCAATCGGCTGGGTGTGTCATTTTTTACTGTCAGATCTGTCTACGAGTCGCGATAGAGACGCCGATGGCCCGGGTCTGATAGGTGTTTGTGTCGGGCTGGCTGAAGGCGGCGGCGGGCGGTGGTGGGGTCAGAACATTCCTCGCGCGCTGGGCTGGGTGGGGCAGAGCGGTGACCGCCGGCCGGTGCACCTGGCTGTGCGTACGGTGACCTTTGGCGGCGGGGAGGGAGGAGGGGAGGGGAGAGGGGCGGACGAGGTCATACTCGGCGGCCGGTGCTGTCACCAGGGCCCTGTTTCACGGCACGCCGCTACCCGCCGCTAACCGCTGCTACCAGGTATTGGCGCTTCGTTTTCCATGGAAACGTGAGCAGACTGAGCAATTTTGCTTACTTTTCCATGGAAACTGAAGCGTCAGTGCTGGTAGCGGCGGGTGCTGCATATCAGGGCCCTGGTAGCGCTGTCGACGGCGGAGGAAAAGTCGCGGCCGGGCCGCTCACGGTTCGTCGGAAGGTCATCTCAGGCTCAAAAGAAACGATATATACCATTCGAAAGCTGACGGTGAGCTGAATCCAAAAATGTAATTTTTATCCAAATCGATCGATGGCCTTTTTTGAAAATTGCGTCTTTGTAAAAACTTTATAATATTTTATTCAACGGGCTGTCCCGGACGTTCTTGAAAACATAAACATGTATTTTTTAGTTCCAGTGAAAGCTGAACACCAAAAGAACAATATTTAGCGAAGCAATATTTCCAACCATTAATATGCGTCTCCCACAGCCGACAATAAGGCGCAATCACACAGCTCAGTGTCACGATGGACCAAAGTCAGCCACACAGAAGCGTGAAATGACTCATATCGACTCGCAGACCCGGCGCTCTCGGCCCGCCTGACCGGCCACGGAAAGAACGTTCGGCTCTCGTTCTACTAAACAAATGTCATATTTGTCAGTTTAACTGTCCACATCGCTATTAAAGTTATTCAGGATACCTGTGAAGAAAATTCATTGTTCTGCTTGATTTGCAACATGCTTTAATTTACATTTTTCTTATACATGCTTTGTTCCATCCAGCTGCGCTCAGTGCCTGCGCAGGGGAAGTGAGCGGGGTTTCACTGTCAGAGGCTGTACTGGTGACAGCTGCTCGGCCGTGCGACCGGTCAAAGGTTACCCTACCCCACCGGGCGCTACCCCCACTCCACCCGAGCTGAGGCCGGTGCAGCCTCTGACATTTCAGCGCGGCCAATTTTCCTTATATGGGCATGATGCCAAGCTCAATTGAGCAAAGTAGACATGAACAAATGCAAATTAACGCATGATGTGAAGATGACAGAACAATGAATTTTCTTCACAGGTATCCTGAATAACTTTAATAGCGTTGTGGACAGTAAAACTGACAAATATGACATTTGTTTAGTAGAACGAGAGCCGAACGTTCTTTCCGTGGCCGGTCAGGCGGGCCGAGAGCGCCGGGACTGCGAGTCGATAAGGGTCAGTTCACGCTTCTGTGTGACTGACTTTGGTCCATCGTGACACTGAGCTGTGTAATTGCGCCTTATTGTCGGCTGTGGGAGACGCATATTAATGTTTGGAAATATTGCTTCGCTAAATATTGTTCTTTTGGTGTTCAGCTTTCACTGGAACTAAAAAATACATGTTTATGTTTTCAAAAATGTCCGGGACAGCCCGTTGAATAAAAGATTATAAAGTTTTTACAAAAACGCAATTTTCAAAAAAGGCCATCGATCGATTTTGATAAAAATTACATATTTGAATTCAGCTCACCGTCAGCTTTCGAATGGTATATACCGTTTCTTTTGAGCCTGAGATGACCTTCCGACGAACCGTGCGCTGCCGTGACATCCGTACACCGTGGCCCGAATAATTTTTAGCTTCAGACCTGTGTACTTTCAGCTTCTTGCGTCCTTTCTCCATAACCTTTGAGCTCTTGGAAGTTGACATGACATGCTATCTCATGACCGAATGTCATGACATTTTTCAGCACGAATGAATGGTTTGAATACTTGAGGCTTAGCATTGTCAGAAGCCTTTAGTAACTGTCAGAAGCTTTTGTTGTCTTCGTTTGGGAAGACATTCTTTTTATACGCTCACACCAGGTCCGGTGTCGTCGACTGGCTTCTGAAACTGACGTGAGCACCCGCTGGCCCCCACAGTTGTTCGTCCTACCGAACTGGTCCCCTTTAATTGTCTCACCCAACCCGCTGTCCCAAGAGTCAGCCGTTAGCTCTCTAGCCCCGCTAATGTTCTGTCTCACCCTGTTGAGATCTCACCCTGTCATTCCAGGCTTTATGGAAAAGGACACTCTCAATCGCTCTCTTTCCCACGCCACTAGCCCCGCAGCTTTGTCCCTCTACAGTTATTCCTAAAACCGTTGTTACCACCCACCTGGGTCGCTGAGTGACACGGGTCTCCGTCTGAACCCGATGACGTCACTCTGACATGTCGGTGACGTGTCGAAATGTTACACCCGCCGCCGGGCTGTCGCGTGGGTGGACGTACGCACGTGGTGTTGGGGGGGGGGAGGGGGATCGGCGTTAACTGACTTTTAATTCGCGCATGGTTTGTAGGTCTTGCATTAGACAGCGCTCCAATGCTTGTAAATTTAGTTATCTGCATTAGCGTCGGTACTTAATGTATGCCAAAGCCGACACTTGATGGAATGACAAGCTACACGAATAAATAATTTTCAAATCAAATATTAAAGTTCGCACAAGTTTCGGCTGTATCCGGTCACGCTCAGTTCTTATGGCACCTATTAAGTTTGTGCTTGTTTTTGACAGAGCCTAAAAATAAACAAATATAAACCGAATCCTGCTGACGCAGACAGGTTTTTCGGGGAAATTGACGTAAAGTTGGGGATATTGGTGAGGCCGAGTGGCCAGATTACGATCTTGTGGTCCCTCTGGCGGATGGCCTGAGCGACACGCTGGTGTAGGGCGAATTCCGTTTTGAACACTTGCGTCGATGTGTTTACTGGTCATACATGACCGCTAATGTGGGCTAGGTGTAATGTCCAGACGCTCATTAACCGACGCGGATAGAGAACATACCTAACCCATGCCTTGACGTGGATGTTTGATGTTACACAGGAATCTACTGGAATGTGGAGGGACGCCACCCATGAACATTGAACAATGTCCCATCGGGACGATAAAGAACACAGCCCATGTAGTACGCTTATTTATCAGGTCGAAAGTATGCGGGGTGGGGCGCCGCCCGGGTTTTCTTCAGTGAGGGAGGCGAGGGCATAGGACGGATGGCACGTGTGCTCTACTACTGCTAAATCAAAGTCCCGCGCCGTGGGATTTTCAATAAAAATTTGGAGGGCAAAGGAAAGATTCCAACAGGTCTGTTGACAAGTGAGGCGATTATAGCAACGCACAAAACTTGAGTAAAAAAAATATATATATATAATAATAATAAGGTCAGGTAAAGTGAGTGGTGATGCGTAGGGACCTTCCACCTCTCACGCTCCAAGAATTATCTCGCTCAGAGCTAAGTCTCACATTTCTAATTGAGACAGGAACACGAGACTAGGCGGCCATATGTTTTCATATGCTATCCTGTTACCTTTTTCTTTTTAACACCTGAGTTCGGTCTGGTATGATGATACCCACCGGCGGCGCGGCTACCGGTCCAATTACGGGTATTATTAGTTTCCCTGGTGACTGTATCAGGGCGATAAAGTTGACATCAAAAAAACATCAAGAGAGGGGTATGGCGTCATCTCATCGAGAATAAACCAAGCTATGCGTATTTGAGATGTCAGTTTCCAGGATAAAAACAGGGGCTACATCAGTTGCGCAGAGCGTGCTAAATCACACTGCCTTTGACGGGCCTTGCTTTTTATACCGAACAGAGCGAAGGTCTTGAGGTGTTGTGATAAATTTTATGCCATGCTCATTGTCTGATTACTACGCAGTGATGTGTCTGTATTGACTTCCTTTGGTCTTTTTCGAACGAGTCTTACAGAAGTTGCACTTGTGATCTGTCTCTGCACTTGTGTCACTCAGCCCTGCAGTGATATGGCGACGTAACTGTAAACACGGAGGACGGCCCATCGTCCCTGACCTGTCCTAGTTCCTCTCCCACTCAACACGAGAACCAGAGTGTGACTAGAAACGAGCGTTCACATATCACGATCCGCCACCTCTCGCCCGCTGCCTAGGTCAACAGTTTTCACTTGCGTCGCCTGGGTATCGTACGAGCAAGCGAGCGGCGCGGCGATGCGCCGTGCGGCTGTGTGGCTCGCGTGACCTTGAGGGCGCTGGCCGCGACCTTCCCCCTCCTCCTTCCCTCCCCCTCCTCCGTACGGTAGGGAGGGGCAGAGCTGGTGGTCGCCCTGCCGACCGCAGGTGAATGCGTGTGTAAGGCTGCTACTGGCTAGCGTATGGTGAAAATTGGCATCTTCTCCGCACCGTTCTAGATAAGAAGTCCTCCAGACTCCCAGACATTGCTTCGCATTTGTTTACTTGTTAGTACAGAAGTACTTAAAGTTCGGTAGGCTGAAAATACCGATACCCACTGATTGCGACGGAGATGGTTATCAGTGCTTTTGATTATATGTCGAATGCAGTGACGCCTTCTTACAGGACTAAGGTGCTAATTCAGGGATAGACAAGTTACATCCGTGTTTCTAATATGGTCGGTGTCAGCTTCAAGAAGCGTATGCCATTTGCTATGTCAAAAACATTCTTGTTGCATAATTGTAATATTGGTTTCAAGATAACGGACCTTACGACTAGCAGTTGAAACGTGATAACCAAGTTCCGGAGATTCATATGATCACAGTTTACCGGTCATGTTACCATTACACCGCGCCGCTCCTATAAATAGTATACCACTAAAGCGGTAACTTATTTGGATGGGCTGTATCTGTCGCAAATATGGCATATCTGGCAAAGTTTGTTGCATATCTAACTCAGCCCATCTCAGAGTTCTAAATACACCAGTGACCATAGCCGGCTTTACTCCTCTGTGTTCGAAATAACAATTGTCATTTTTAAGAAACCTCTACGACCAATAGTCCCTACGCCATTCGTTCTTGAATTGAGCTGTGAACTTCACGTAACTTGTCACTGATTTAGCAGATCTTATTGTATGATAATAATAGCAGCCACCATTTAGGTGGCTGCTATGCGTATGCGGTGGGCAACCTTCACGCCTCCATGCGTGCGCCATCTGCATATCTGCAGTGTGGCACGATATGACACCGTATTAGAGTGAGCGATAAGCACGGCTGCATATATGCAGTGTTGCTCGATATGACACATTGATATTAATGTCGCTCGGCTAGCAGCCTCAGCAGACGCTGCGGATGGTGAATCACTAGGCGTGGCGAGCTCGCCAGCCGTGGCGACGTTTATAAGAAGAGAAGTGAGGTCTGGGAATGTATTTATACAGTCGGTATACTAAGCATGCTCTCTCCGTTCATAATATGAGATGGATGTAAATGGTTGTGAAATGTTCATTGCTCCTCCATGCAGCCAAAGGTGAAATAATCTGAATTGGAGCACGTTTTCTTCAGCCTGGCGAGATGATTTACCCAGAGTTTATTCGATTCTGTTCATTCGAGTTCACTGCCCTATGTAACATGGTCCTATCACAACATCCTGAATATCCTGGCGTGGGAAGATCATTAGTATGCGGACAGCCGACTTGACTTACGCCTTGGCGACTCTGGTGTAATTTTAAGCGAGGATAGGAAGGGAACCTTGGCGTCTCCTCTGACCGACCGTGACTGGTCAGCAGAGCATAAAAAGTTGTCCTTGTGCGAGGCGATGATGTATGTAACGTGGCGCTACCGCATATGAGAGGCGACTTCCGACCTTGACTTGTTATTTCTGCCAGCCGATGTGTAAGATATCATTGTTACTACCAAATAGGTACATTTATTTTGGTCGGCGGACATGCCAGAAAAAACTGTTTGTGTTTTTTATCGTGATTGTGATACATTTGGATGCATTTCGCTTTCTTCGTGAAGTTCCGAATATAACATTGTCTCACGGATTGTAGCACTTGAGTGCCGTCCGTCTCCTTTACTCTGTGACTCCTCGCAGCGCTATTTATTACCATTCTGCAGTTCCACTCCCACACACACACCCACCCACACACACCAGCTCTCAGAACGTTCCGCTGACCACGCCCTCTTTTTGTTGAAGTAGATGGATATCCGAGGCCAGAACACAATATGTTGAATGACCCGACTCTTTTCCATTGCCCGTTGTCCCCCTCCCCCCCCCCCACACACACAGCCACACACTTCTCAGGACCGATCGCTCACCCCCCCCCCCCCCCTCTTCCAGACGTGGAGGTGTCGGAGACGGGCGCTATCCGCTCGGCGCGGCAGCTGCAGCAGTGCACTGCCGAGATCCAGAACCTGCTGCTGGCGGCGCTGAACCGTGCCGTGGCCGGCCAGCTGGTCGGCAGCGTCGACTACATGCAGGAGAGGCTGGTGGGCACCCTGCAGCGCTGTCTGCTCTCACTCGAGGCGCATGATGATGGTGGTAGCGGAGAGGCCAGCAATGCCCTCAAACAGGTACGGTGGCCGGCGATGGGGTGTAGAGGAGAAGGATTTCAGGGCTGGATGAGGGCCGGGTCTAGATCAGGAGGTGTGAGGATGTGTGGACCTGGATATGCACTTTACACATTATACAGTTGATGTGGATACTATGGTCCGTGTGATGTGGATAATATGGTCCGTGGATACCGTAGTTGGCCTATCAGACGTTATATACTTACATGATCAAAAGCCAACGGTTCACCGGTTTCCTAGAGAAAAACGTTAACATCTTTTAGCACATGAAATGATGTTTACGTTTGCGTAACATGTGAACTGATGTTTACAAAAGCATTTAGCATAATGTTACGGTCAGGATAAATTCCTTCGCCGTTACATTCGATCGCGTATTTCACCATCCCCGTTACTTAACCTCTGTCTGACCGTAACCCTTGCCTCGCCGCGCAGATCCTGAACTCGGCGTACAGTCTGGAGATCTCTGTGGAAACCTCGTCCAGCGTTATCACCTCGCTGTGGGAGTGGCTGAAGCAGCTTCTGGACGTGATGCCCTGGAAGACGCCGCCCTGTGTGGACGCCCTCTGGCGCCGGAAGGTGGCCACGGAGATGCTGGATAACATCAACGAGCTCCGTCTGAGCAGGGTCATCTGCTCACAGGTGAGGGGTGGGACCGTGATAGGGGCGCTTTGACGGCCGGGTAGGGGGCGCGCACAGTCCGGACAATGCTTCGCTCGTGCGGGGTGGCATGTTCCTACGCTTATATAAGTGGTTTCTTATTTGTCAGTCTTGCTATTTTAGGCACGAAACTGTACGCGAATATTGAGAGACGCTATTCCACTCGGCTGACTCACTTTGTCTCTATAATGATTCTCTGTTGCTTCGAATTTCCTTGTGTGCAGTGTCTACATTTCCTATCTGCAATATCTACAGTAGGCATCTTCCATCACCAATGAAGCCTCTACAGCACACCTTTTCTGTCCTGTCCCCATCTAACCGCTCCCCTATACCTTCCTCCAGCTCCGCGACCGTCTGCGGAGGGCCCACGAGGCGTTCGTCCGCTCCATCGGCCGGCTGGAGGCGCAGCTGGATGGTCGACTGGAGCAGACCGAACGCGACCGGCTCCGTATGAAGAAACTGCACGCGCCACACGTGGCCCGGCTGGCGCTGCAGGCGGCCGCCTACGTGGACGCCGCCCGATTCGGTGAGCGGGAGGAGAGGGGGTTGAGGTGATCTAGAGATGAGGCAGAGGCAGAGGAGGAGGAGCCGAAGGAGGAGATAGAAGAGTTGCGGGAGAAGTGTTGATGCTTTTGATTGGAAGTAGTAAGGAGGGCAGGAGGTTCCGGAAGACAGGGGTATCTCAGCTGGCTCTGGAGAATCATGTGCTCTGTACGGCGTTCAGTATATAATTGAGTCTTGATGTCTGGCGACCGGCTCCGTCCGTGATTTCAGGCGTCCCTCAGTTGGCCCGAGAGATCGGCCGCGGCCAGTACGGCGTCGTGTACAGCAGCGGGGAATGGGCCGGCCGACGGGACTGGGCAGTGAAGTCGGTCATCCCGCCCGACGACCGACACTGGAACGACCTGTCCATGGAGTACTTCTACACCAGGTCAGGCATGGCGGATGGCGCTTATCGGATGGACAACCAATAGAAACATTTGCAATCGGCTATCGGCTTTTCAAAGGAGTTATATAAATTTTAAGCGTTCGTTTAGCTGGGTGAATGCCTGTGGTGATTCTGAAATCAGCATGATTGCATGAGCTGCTCGCAAACAATGTTGTAAATTAGCAGCTCATGCATCCCAATAATTTGTGAAGTTCTAATGCCAGTATGTTATCAGTAAGAGTTGCGACATTGTCATATATATTGGTGTACATTGTACACTTTACAAATTCATAAATGATTTTAATGTCTCCCATTATGTCAAACCTTTCAGTTTATAGTTAATGATACTGACTTGCACCATCAGCTAGTTTCATATAGCAGTGACTTGCGTCATCAGCTAGTCTTCCATATCGCATCCCCTTTCCACAAAATTTTTCTGTCTCCGCGTTGTCAAGTGCTTGTTCCGCTGTGTAACGCTCTCTCCCTTCCGACAGATCTCTGCCCGACCACGAGCGTATCGTCAACATCCGTGGGCTGGTGATCGACTACAACTACAGCCACAGTCGTATGTCTGCTGCCCTGCTGCTGATGGAGAGGCTGCAGACGGACCTGTACCTGGGCATCCAGGACGGACTCGACCTGCCCACACGGCTGCGGGTCAGTGTACTGACACACTGGCACTGATACACTGACACTGACACAGTATGTACAGACGGATTACAGATTACAGATTACAGATTACAGATATATTCAGACAAGGTCCTCTCAATAGTGAGGCTTTTCACATGTCCACGTCATGATAGTGTGATACAAAACGAGGAACAGTGTGCAGCACGCATAATTCCCACACACGCACCCATACATGCTATTGCTCATGTCTGTTGCTTAGACAGCAGCAACTTTCGGATGTTCGCCCGGTACGACAATGTCCCTGGTTCTACTCCAAGTTCGTTCATACGAGTCACACCTCGGTAGCACAATCTACGTCTTCCCGACTCCGTTCGAATGAAGGGGAGGGTGAGGTAGCTGGCCTGCCTAGTGTTGTGCCGGTGCCGCTGGCTAGCCCGCTGCCCCAGCGTACCTTTGAGGTACTCCGGCTGCTCCGACACAAAGATACGCTCGACAGCACTCACTGTGTGGTATGTTACCAAATCCTTGGCAGTCAACCACTTCAGCTGCTTGATGACAGCCGCCACGCTATCACGTCGTCGCCGACCGGACACAACGCGTGCACAAAAGTTTATAACTTTTTGCAGCCGTCCTAACTGCACCTCACCACACGAGCCGTACACCGACAGACAGTACCGCAGCACAGATACAACCAGGGCTTCAACTATCGGCTTCAGTGCTGACCGCGGTATAACGTGACGAGCGTGCAGTAGCGCTGTCAGCATCCCGGTACATTTCCGCGCCACACCGTCTACATGGGACACAAAGCTGAGGTGACGGTCGATCGTCACTCCTAGATTTTTAACAGTTTTTTAACGGATCTGTACCTGGGCATGCAGGACGGCCTGGACCTGCCCAGTACCCACACGACTCCGGGTAGGCAGTAGGCATACTGACACTGACACTCTGACACATTGACACACCGACACCGACACCAACACACTGCAGACTAACACTGGCACACGGACACTGACGTACTGACTTGGACACCTTTCTCTGCGTCCCGCGAGACGGACGCTATACCTGACAAGACGTCCGAGAGAGTAGAGACCGCAGTGTTTGCTCTTCGACACTCTCTTGCTGACGCTGATCGGGACGGACGTGCCGTCGGTCGAGCCGGACAATGACACTGTGACTCGCAAGTGACATAACATCGTACATCTGACAAAGACAGCTACATCTGACAACGACTCCGATATTTAACACCTGACATTGGCTGCTGTACTTCACTCGCTTTGGTTCTAACTTTAGGGATGTGATCTAGTTTCAATAATATTACCTGCGAAGCAATGTGGTAATAACTGTGTTATCTAACGCCGGCGCGTTGTTCGACGCTGTGCTTTCATATCATGTATTTCTGACGCGCCCTCTGACACCTTTTTCTGTCGTCGTTCCCAGATCGCGCTGGACGTGGCGCAGGGAGCTCGGTTTCTGCACTCGCAGGGGCTCATCCACCGGGACATCAAGCTGAAAAACGTCCTGGTAAGCTGCTGTGATCCCTGCCCGCCTGCCGGCGCGATATTTATAACGTAGCTGCACCGGACCTGACCCAACGCTGCTGTAATGTGAACTCTCCAACTCTGTAAATAGAGGCGTTGTTTAGGTGGCGTGGGTGGACGGTATGGTATATGGCTACTATAACGAGGTCGTGCTTTATATAAT
Organism: Amphibalanus amphitrite; assembly: GCF_019059575.1. Lineage (NCBI taxonomy): Eukaryota > Metazoa > Arthropoda > Thecostraca > Balanomorpha > Balanidae > Amphibalanus > Amphibalanus amphitrite. The sequence goes on along the minus strand of NW_024882608.1, from coordinate 77,908 downwards.
ATATGGTTGTTGACCTTGGCGTGAATCTGTGGTCCCGGCCAGTGGCCTGCAGCTGTTGTAAGCTCAGCATGCATCTGTTTGTATGTACGAACTAGCCATGTCTGCACTCATTCCGTAAGTGAAGGGTAACTTTTGCCATCCCCCGCAGCTGGATAACGCGAACCGAGGCAAGCTGACCGACCTGGGCTTCTGTAAGCCGGAGGCGATGATCTCTGGCTCGGTAGTGGGAACGCCCATCCACATGGCGCCAGAGCTCTTCAGGTAGGTTTACGAGCGGCGACAGCCTCGCACTTATTGGGCTGTCGGGTTACGGGGAGCAATTGAACGCGTTTATATACGTGACCCTACGGTTCAGTTGGGAATGCCTATCAGAATGGTTCTCAGAGCATTTTCATTAATACCGGGAGTTCCTAAATAAACAGTCGAATTATTTTTGCTTCTAGTGGCGTCAACTAACAAAATCACAACAATCAAATTGCACGTGATGATAGCACGTGCAATGCCATTTTATTTCATACCAAAATCAATCACTTTCTATCATGCAGCCGTATAGTACAGACATAAAAACAAAAATAGTACATTTCTATTTTGAGACAAAGTCAATCGTTGCAACACAACGTAAGCTACGCCGACACTTAAAAAGGACCCAAGTGCCATCAAGAACCGTCATTTTAAGTATAGTTGAGAAGTTTTTGGCAAGAGGTAGTGTGGAGAACGTAAAAAAGGGTAAATGTGGCCGAAAAAGAACCAAGAGGACGCCTTTAAACGCCCAAAAGGCACGAGAAGCCCTCCAGAGGAGCCCACAAAAGTCGCTCAGACGGCTGGGCCAGGAACTGGGCTGTAGCAAAACCACCGCTCACCGTTTGGCCAGAAACGACGTTCAGCTGTTCCCGTATAAGGTCTCCGTTCACCAAGCACTGTCGAAAGTCGACAAACAGTCACGGCTTCTTTACAGCGGCTGGTTTTTGAGAAATTGCGAGCAGGACAATGAGTTCCTTCACCGAATCTGGTTCAGCGACGAAGCCCATTTTCATATGGATGGCCGCGTGAACTCCCAGAATTTTCGATTCTGGTCGACGGAGCCACCCGATTTGGTCGCGGAAGCCCCTCTGCACAGTGTGAAGTGCACAGCCTGGTGTGCAATGAGCAGCAGTGGCATAATCGGACCTTTCTGGTTTGAGAACGACGCTGGGGAGTCTGTCACCGTCAACGCTCAGCGCTACCGGCAAGTCCTAGCCAAGTTCTGGACTGCGCTGAACAGGCGGCTGGGTGGAGACAGGCAGCTGATGGACCAACAATGGTTCCAACAAGACGGAGCCTCGGCGCACACGGCCGTTGCGACTCGAGAATGGCTGCGGAACCGATTCGGTTCGCGGGTTATCTCCCGCAGAGAGGTGCGGACCTGGCCCCCGCACTCTCCGGATCTGACCCCACTTGACTTCTTTCTCTGGGGTCACCTGAAGTCACAGGTCTACAAAAGCAACCCCAGAACCACAGATGACCTCAAGAGGGCCGTGTCGTCCGCGGTGCGCCGAGTGCGGCCGGAGATCTGCCGGGCTGCGGTGGAGTCCGCTCGGCGACGCGCAGAGCTGTGTGTGGAGCGAGAGGGGGCTCATCTGGAACACGTCCTCTGTGGCCGCAAATGAAGAGACAGCAAAAAGAAGATGGTATCACGTGAAATGGCATCGACTATTGTGTATGTTAGAAAGTGATTCGTTTTTGTCATGCCTTCCATGCTGATAATATACAGCTTTTACATACGACTGTTTATTTAGGAACTCCCGGTATGTATTTGGCCGAATTGAGTTTTACGTTTTTTTTTTTTGTTATTTGTTCTTACTGGTCATTGGCATAACTGCAATGCCTGCAGCTGTTACATGAAAGGGCAGCTTGTATCTAAGCGGCCCTTTCCTTCAGCCCAGTGGATCTCCACTGGGTAGACTGCCGGGCTGGTGCACTGAGCTTCCTCCCGTTGACGTTTCAGCGGCCAGTACGACCACAGTGTGGATGTGTACGCGTTCGGCGTGCTGCTCTGGTACATCCTCTCCAACGACGTCAGGATGCCCGACGTGTACGAACAGTGCGACAACAAGAACGACCTCTGGAAGTGCGTCAAACGAGGTGAGCTGACCGCCCGGACCTGGCCAAATCATTGAGCCGAATCAAGCGACTGGCGCGGCTGAGGTGAAGCCTTTCGAGCGTCACGAGGAGGTGTTCAACTGTAGGTACTTCTCGATTTTCACGGTGCGATATAGCCTCGCTGCTGGTGCGCCATGTAATACCAAATCATCATCGAATCATCGTTTTTTAGAGTGAGCTATCTATCTGGTGTGTTGGTATCAGCTGTTCAACGGCTGTCTGTGGGGCTCTAGTACCACCCATCAGACTACCTTCTGTCCTATGTCACTGCTTTCACTGCCATTCGGTTCTGCCGCTCTCTGCCACTGCCAGCACATGCCGTTTCACCGTTGCCGTCTTCTGTGGTTGCTAGTGCTTCCTGTCATTGTCATTGTCGCCTCGCCGTCTCCGGCCGCCCGTACAGACCACCGTTCACCATCCCTTCTCTCCCTCCAGGGCTGCGTCCATCCCGGCCGCGCCACTGCAGCGACCTCGGCTGGGAGCTGGTGACGGCCTGCTGGCGCGGCGAGCCCCGCCACCGGCCGCTGTTCGGCGTGGTTGAGCTGAAGCTGCACCAGATGCTGGATCAGCTGGAGGCGGTGCCGGCCGACCAGCCGCCGCCGCCGCCGGCCGCCGAGGCGCCCGCCGCACTTGGTAAGAGACTGGTGGGAGTTCTGCTGGTCATTGGGTGTGAATTTTTGGGCGCATTGCTATAATTGATGTGGACATGGCTCAGTCCATGGTAAGGTAATCCCCTTGTGCTAGATCGTTAAAAAAAAAAAAAATGAGAGGCATTTGCAAATTTTAGCCACATTTCTGGTCTTGTAATGTCTTCTGGTATATAAGAGCTTCAACATCGAATAATAAAAGAGAACGTTAATAAAAAGCGTACATCTGAATAAGCATAGATGGTGGCACTCTGTCGCCAGGGACAGTCCATGATGGCTGTGATGTGATTACGGTCCGTTATTCGACGGTAACGCTGCTCCCTCGGGCCGCCGCTATGTGGCAATATCTGACGTCTCCTCCCCTCCCTCCACAGACGGGAGCGCCGTCATACCGTGCTGGTCGTGAGGCGGCCGGTGCGCCCGCCGCACCCTCCCCTGTCCCCCTGGCTGTGAATGGACTCTGTCCGTGCTAACCCTGCGTCCCGACGGTGTTAGGAGTGGTACCGAGACTGGCGCTGCACCGCGTGTTTTTCAAGGAGAGTGGCGCTTTTGAAGTGTGTGAAACTGAGTGTGCAATGAAGGATCTGAAATGATGGCTTTGGTTCATGAAAGGAATCAGAAATCGAGGTTTCTTGCTTGGGTGCTGGATGATTGTAAAGTACCTGTCTTAGTTTTGTTCGATGACTTGTGTATCATGTTCTACGATTAGTTTTTGACCTCAGTCTAGTTTTACACTATATTTCATGAACTTTTCTTCATGATTGTCATTCCGATTACTTGATTTAGTGCCACCTGCCATGGTGGCTAGCCTGTCCATAAAGTGTCATGTTTTCTACTGTGGAAAATCTTGATTGTTCCTCTATGAGCGCTAGTTTGTATGTGTGTGTAGCTGTCGTGTCTTGTAACCAGTGCCTAACACGGCAGTGAAAGCTGTGCGACTCAGGATGAAGACTGGATGGCTGCGGGGCCTCTGTAGGTGGCAGGACGATTTAGGCTTTCTGCACTGGACTGACGCCGTCCATCCAGTGATTCGCGACTGCTTGCTGGCGCCAGCTGCATCGCATGGCAATACCGAGGTGTCCCTGCTCATTGATGGGATGTCCAAGGGCTTCCGGGGGCTCCGTCCGTGCCTTCTAAGTGCCGCTCGCATGGAAGGATCGCATGGCCTGCCTGGCCCGCGTTCAAGTGTTGTTCTTACGTGGTAGGTACTTAAAGGCGTGGCTGGTGGCTCACGAGAGAAGCTGGTTCGATTGTTGTGGCCTGGTGCGTCCGTTGTTGGTGCGTTACGTTGAAGTCAACGATCTGCCGCCGTGCGCGTTCCTTTTATCGGGTGTTGTATGTGTGAGACAGTGCCTCCCTTAACGGTCGCGCGTATGGGCCTAGGAGTTGATAGCCACCCGACCGCCAGCCGCTTTTTACATTGTTAGGGGGCGAGTTTTAGGTCGCGCCGATGTGTGCCTGCCCACAATATACGAGACAGTGAGTCCAAGTGTGATAAACTGAGGAAGTTTGGTTCTAAAATTACTCGCCCTGTGCCTTACGTCGCCGTCTCATGATCCTAATTCTAAGCTCTAGCAGGGCTCTGGTATCGCCCTTCCCCTGCACACGGCGGTAATCACGTAGTCAGCCATTTTGAGTGACTTTAAGGCCCAGCCTCGAATTACTGGCTATGCTAAACCGGCAAGCATCAAGAAGTATCGTTCAGCTTGGCCGCCGAAAATTCCGCACTACAAACACATACCGGACATTATTTCTCATTCAAATCCTTAGATAACCTACTCATAGTATCTCAAACTCTCATCGACAAACCACAAACAGCCGTTCACATACACATCACTGTATTTTACCACCCTCCCCGTTTTATCAGTCCCAGCTATATACAGCGGCGTGCACCGGCCGCGATTCGCGAACTACTTCTTGGGCGGCACCCAGGCCTCCACCTTGGGTCGCGTGGTCGAGTAGGGGTAGTAGGCATCTGCGGTGCCGGACGGGTTCGCTTCGTGGTCGCGCTGCCAGGCGTACCGCACCGGCGGCTTCTGTGGGGGAAGACAGAGGCGGGTTGGCGTTAGAAAAGGAGGTGAAAAAGTCTAGCATCTCGTCAGCCGTAGCAGCGGCACACAGCGATACGATCATCGATATGAGAGAATGGGCGCGGGCCTAAACCTATCGCCATTTGTTGAAGTGGTCAATTACGGACGAGTCATCTAACCGATTCGTTTCAGTCATGAACACAAATTTATATCGATCACCAGCTTTCTCCGAGGTCTGTTCCACACCAGCGGGATGTCACGCGGACCAAATACCTCTCCCTGGTTACTGACCTGCATGGCAAAGGGGCTCAGACCTGACATAACCCCCAAACTCTACACCCCCGGTACCACCCGGTCCCCGGATAACTGGTCACATAACTCCTCCTGGGTCTGTGAACTAATTTGGGTCTAGGAACCAATCTGGATCCGCTTTGCACCTCACACCGCTAGGACACCAGTATCCCCAACCACACCACCTGTCCCCGGCCACACATCTGTCATACACGACTAACCTGGATGGGCGTCTCGTCGGTCTTGTAGTGGAGCCAGCCGAACCACTCTGCCGGCACCATGCTGCCGTCGTAGTCAGTTCCGACGGCCGGCGCGTACTCGACCCACCGGTTACGACCTGGCGCAGACGACGGAGACGTCGTAGGTCACTTCAGGCGGAGTGGGACCACATAGTCGCTCAAGATGGCGGGGGAAGGGCCACAAACGACAGCGACACTTTCGGTCATTCACGGTGGAACAGAAATACGGTCACTGGAGACGGCGTGGTAAAGGCTGCAGACCACAGCGCCACCTACACTCACCGAGACAGCGGGGATCGAGATACGAGGGGCAGCCGCGGACGCCACCTCCTATTTGAAGGTGTGTATTCGCCAAGTAGCCTGATAGGCAGTCAGTATCAGTTATCACACCAGTCAGCATAAGCTGAAATTGTTCATGTGGTGGTCAGCTGTATGTTTGTAGCTTCCCAAATGAGCATGTGCAAACGATTCCAGTTTATTATAGTTGCCCAATGATCTGGATACCTTCTCACTTCCATATCAACACAAAAAGAAAATTGTGTTCTGATACATACCTACAAAGTACATGTTGTTCTCAAAGTACTTGTTTCCATACTTGTCTGTGCCAACATGTGTTCCCAGCTTCAAGTCATCAAACCTGAAAATAATGTTTTGATAATAACAGGCATATACACACTGCATAAAAAGGCAAAACAATCCTTTCATAAAAAACATGAATAGCAATATAACTTAATTTCATATTTGCTGGATTTAATGCAAAAACAAATAACCCAAAACCTCACTAAAAAATGCTGGCACTTACCTGTAAAGCTTGTACAGACTTGCCCTAATCCCACCATTGGATTTCAAGATTTGGAATATCCTAGCAACTTTATCCAAGCCCACTAGTTTAGCCATAGTGACTGACTTGACTTCCAAAAAAGAGGTATCTGTAAAAAAAAAAACTGTCAGTAGGCAAAACCAAACACATATTTGATCACAATTGCACTTGTGGTCTGTGGAGGATCAGTGGATAAAATGGTGATATTTTATACACTTCAAATATTCTACTCAAGGAACATTTCAACCAAAGCACTTCATCAATAAATGAAATTGATCTCTTCCTATTGAATCAGATAAAAATATGCAAATAGGTGATCATTTTTAATATTCTATCTTACAGCAATATGTCAAGTTTTCTGCTTAAATAAACAACTATGAAGTGGGAAAAGCCCGAAGGAATGGTTAGTGACACATTGGGACAGTGGTCAGAACTGTCATTTGCCACTTCTTTTGATAAAGAGCACCTACCTACCAAAAGTAAGCACTGTCCTGCTAACAAGTAGGTAACATTCAGAGGCCTGGTGGCACAATGGGTAAAACATCATTCTGGTGGCCAGGGGATTCTAGGTTCTATTCCTGGTACCACCATCCCCCCTGCCCCTAGCCATTGTCACCAGTTGCACTATCAAGAATGGGGTGGGCTCACAGTTCCCACTTGCACTGCTGCCGTAGCCCAGGAAGAAGGGTTAGGAGAAAAGGAAGAGCTGGAGACATTCTGTACTTGCATGACTCAACCTTTTGAAGAGAGGAAAAATAAATAAAAATGAATAAAATGAGATGACAATGCACAAAAAAAAAATGCTCACATGAGGTAATTATTGTAGATCAATTTGAGACTGCCTTACACCCTAGCAATCTGCAATCTCATCTTATCTGCTAGCTTCACTGTCACAGCTTCAAGTTCAACTTATTTGTTTAAGTTGTATTTTTCATATTTTCTTTTGCCACCTGATTGCATATTTTTTCCCAAAATCAATAATAAATACAAAAAAGGAAAATTGCTTTACAACTGCCCACCGCCCAGTATTCTGACTAGGTACACAGTTCCATTGCACTCTCAACCATTATCAACAAACTAGGAAGTGTTGAGCCTGCAGAAAATACTAGAAATGTGCTGATACACTGAAAATAAGGTAAATATACCTATAAAAACAATTGAAACTACGCTATCTCTTCAACATACAGAAAAGAAATGCTACAGATACAGCGCAGGTGTGACAAGAACAAAACAGCTGATCGGACTCTTAAAACACTGCAATTTTTGTGAACGTGCAGGTTTGTCTTGGGTTTACCAGACTTAAAATTCAGCAAACATTATTATGATAAGCAAACCTTTTTCTGCAAAATTTCACCTTCATTTGTCTAGGTAGTCAAGGCTGATTATGAATTATGTCATTCAGAATCAACTTTAGGTATGGGACGCTGGCCTAATGAGTAATGAGAATTGAGAAAGTCAAGAAAAGGAGCTTACCATAGGTCATCGATAGGGAAAATCCAAGATGCACCGTAAACACCTATGGCCTTATCACATCATGCAGGCTGCAGTGTTCAAAGGGTTGGGACCTCGAAAGGCTCTGGCACGGTGCTAAAGCTGGAAAAATTGTTTGGCAGTTAGGTCGGGTTATTTATTTAAAATGACTTAATCACCTGACCTTTTAGGGTAGGCTTTCACCGCGAGCCCGTGACAGAAATTCCAGGGTGGAGGCAGGAGGGATTGGCTTCTTTCCCTCCGATTTATTTCTCTATGACTAATTCATTTAGGCATTGTCACCGGGCCCCGTCCGAACGAGACTTTTTGCTACGAAATGTCTGTCGATCTCACCAAACCGAGCCCTTGTGTCTCGTTTTTTTTTTTATGAGAAAAAGCCTCGTTCGTCGGGCCCTTTCTTCTAAAGAAGTCGTCGTCGGAGTCCCATCCGACAGCTCCCGACTTGTGTGTCAGACTCATTTGTATGTCATTTCTAATATGCTCCGTTGGAAGGGTCCGTGTATCCATAGAATCTCTCAGAGCCGGGCTCCTACAATAATAAGTTATTCTTCAGAACGGGCCTTTTTTACCATTTCAGGCCTCGGCCGACCGGTCCCTCTTTCTAAAGCATTTGTCAGAACCGGCCATCATCGACCGATGGCACCAAGCCCCTTTGTCCGACTGGGTCCGGCAGGGCCGACAGGGCCCCTTTGCCTAAAGTATTCCTCAGAACAATCCGATGGGCCTTCTGTGTGTTTTAGCCTTTCTCGGGCTCCCGACCACCCAGGCCCTTGTGTACCTATTTGAGCTTTCAGTCAGACCGGGCCCCTGTATCAAGTAAGGTTTTGGTCGTCCTATCTTGCATTCCATCAGTTGGTTGGAGTTGTGAGTGCAGCATTCGGGTACTAATGAAAACGATTCGTATATCCTGGTTTTAATTCGCATATCTATGGCCCGGGAACGTGTAAGATTTACCCATAGCCTGACCATTAAATACTGTTGGAAGAGGTCAAATGTTGCTGGCCTTGGAAGATACCACGAAAAAAATAAATGGCACAAGATGTATTGAAACTCATGACATCTCACATCTACTCATATTTGGCCGCTCGAACGGTCCGAGCGTCGTGCGTGCGTCGTTTCACGAAATCAGTGAGCTGAGCTGTGTGAGGTCGTGAAAACTTATGTCACCAGAAGTTTTTCGTCACTAACTTTTGCTAAAGACATCTACTTTAAGAGATGCAACAACACGTTGCCTTTGTTCAATTCAGCGACAGCTAGGTACACAGACCGACTGACTGATGTGCAGCATGCCCTTTTCCAGTCAAGTCATATAGTTATCCTTAGGTAAACCTTTTTAGGTCAACCGTCAACCTTAGGTCAACCTTTTTCATACAAAAACATATAATAAACTATCATAATTAATAACCAATTTCTGACTAATCATGAAGCAGCTTGCAGTATTGGTATCATCGTTGCGAAGCATCAGTCACCCAAAGGGGCAATGGAATTGATCATTGGTCATATCCCATAAACCTTATGGTAATGTAACGGACGACAGGGCCACCCGTTCGCCCAGACGCTCGTCACGTATGGCCCGGCCGGTGGGTAGTTTTCCACCGACGACTCTCTAACCCACCGTTCAGGCTAGGCGGATCGTCGCCCGGCGCAGGCACAGGCGGTGAAGCGGCCGACTGGCAGAGCAGAAGGCTGTGAGGTCACGTGGGGTGGTCCGCAGAACACTATGAGGTCACGTGGGGTGGTCCGACCAGCTGCCATCCAATCAGCGCTCTCCGGTGTCACGATGCCGCCTCGGGCGATCGGACAGCATCGACAGCTCTCGAGGTGTTGTTGGGTCGTGAGACAATCGGAATGGTGCATGCAATATTCTACGAGGCAACACCATTGCGTAATATTGAATCGTCTATCGAAAAGGTTGAACGTTGTGCTCGGGAGAACCTGAGCACTAAGCAGTAAGCAGTGAGCAGTTCCAAGTCGAAAGTTTTTTTTTCTTGTGTATAGGACGCTGATATGGCCATGAAGTCTACCTACAGATCGGAAAGCATATAGGAATCAAGTTCGCTCACTCACATCACCATTTCAACCCGAAATTTATGCCTAATCGCCCGTCAGCCAAACACAGTGTCAGATGAGCTTGGAGACTGCAATACCTCACCCCACAATAGTACTTCACTGAGGGACTGCAACAAAGTGTACGACAGTAGCACCAGCCATACAACTGGAACGAGAACTCAGAGAACATCAACTGGCAGATATCACAGTTCATCAAAGAAGGGGTCCGGAGGTGATAAAAGTGCCCGTGTAGTGCTGAGCTACTTCATAAATGTCCACTGCAAACCACCCGATAGTGTTTAATTTGAATGCGTCAACTCATAACGCTTGTGCATAGACGGACATGCTACGGAAGCCCTTGAAAAAGTTGCTGAAGTTTCCTCACCTGCATCTGCTACTCTTTCGGTTATCATTTTAATTCAATGTTCATGAAACAGCTATCGGTAGGGTGGGTTAATTATTCATTGTAATTAACCATCAGCCTCGCTGCAAAATCCGGTCACTCGGCAGGCTAGATGCCGTGTGCTCGCCGTTCACTGGGCCCCGCGGACATGGGCGCCGTTCGAGAGCTCTGTCTAGCTGCCCCTCATTACCACCAGAACGACGTGGTATCGACAGGACCAACTACGCCACAGTGCGGCGCAATGGCCACAAATGCGCCACAACTGAGCACATGCGCCATTCGTCGCCGCCGGCGGCGTGCATGGCTCGCTACTAGCCATCTCGAGGTCGGAATGCGCTAATGCAAAACGGTACATGACTCAGCGTAATATCGAAAGGAGATGCATGTTTAGACATCCGGATTCGCTACGAAATGCACTACGTATATGTAAGAAGGTGACGTAATGCCTCACTAGTAAGTGGGCCAAGTCCCTTGGGTAAGAAAGAGTTTGCAATTTAGAAGTATTAGCCACAAAAATTAGTCAGTTCATTGTTAATATCCTGAGTTAAAATACACTTGTAAGTTGTAGGGACCTATACCTTTCTAGAATATCCCAACCTCGTAAGACCGTTCGACATACCTGAAGCAAAATAATGTTACTTGCTATCAAATTATAACCTTTCTTGGAATCGTTTCTTACATCGCTGAGCATATCAAATAACTCCGTCTAAGATGTATTCGCGGGAGAGGCTGAGCTATGAGAATAAAAACCGTCCTCCTGGTGCGATGCTCCCGGAAGAGGAAAAGGACTGAAGGTCGTGAAATTGTGAGAGGAGTTCAATCACTCATAGTCTCTCGTTTAGCCCTACTTGTTTTTTTTTTGTCACCTCTTTTTCATTCTCTTTTCCTTTCTCTCCCATACGCCCTCCCTCCCTCCCGCCTCTCTCTCTCTCTCTCTCTCTCTCTCTATCTCTCTCTCTCTCTCTCTCTCTCTCTCTCTCTCTCTCTCTCTCTCTCTCTCTCTCTCTCTCTCTCTCTCTCTCTCTCTCTCTCTCTCTCTCTCTCTCTCTCTCGCTCGAAATCAGGTTCCTGACACTACATATCTAAAAATAGACAGACCAATTCAAGGTCTGTGGGGCCCGTGGGTCTTTCCCAAAGCGACTAAATGACCAAACGAAACCAAATACAATGGGGTAGACATAATGTTCTGCGACCTGCGTAACTTCAAAGCATATGAAGCTTGTTCGCGACTAATACAAAGTTGCATGTGCTTGTTGCGAAAGGAAAATACGCAGGAAGGAAATGTACCTAGCAAAGCGCACTATTGCTAACAGCAAATAATGCGTAGCTCAGTCCTGCACTGTGTCAAGCTTAATGGGCATCTTCAGGCATCCCCAGTTACGTCCACAAACACTGAGAAACTACGTCTGTTTTACGTCCATCAGTTACCAAACGCTCATTTCAACAGCATTTTCGAAGAGGGTTTCGGCCAAATGCGTGTCATTCTCATTTCTCCCTGACAAACACGACAAGTCGAGTCCCATCCCTGGCCCGACCTCTGTCCTCTGAGTGCCATCGGATCCATCACGGGAGGCTCGGACTGGCCCTCGGGAGGGCGGCTGTGATCGTCCCGCGATAGGGCGGCCTCGGCTCTGAGATATGACGCCTGCGCCGCTCCGCGCCGCATGACGGCCGCATGCGATCAGCAGGACCGTCCGTCCGGCCGGCCGACTGGCCCCGCGGCGGGCGGCGACCGGCCGGCAGCGCGTTCGTTGCGCACTCGCCAGAGCCCCACCGGCTGCAGGCGCCGTCAGGTTCGGAGACGATCCAGCGCACACTACAGAGCGTGTTCGCAGGTAAACAGAGGTTATCAACTATGGAGAGCAGCGGGTCCAAGAAGCGAGCTGGAGGAGCGTCCGAAGAGCAGGATATGCTCATCAAGAAGACCAAGATGACGGACAAGGAGCTGGACGAGATGAAGCGTAGCCACCCGAATCAGGTGAGATTGCCACGCATAACAACTTTTTTATTGCCGAGTTATTTGCTTGATTCTTTTTTCGTTCTTGAGCTGTTGACTTCATGTGCTTTACTTCCTTTATTCGTCACAATTTTGCACGATTTCTTGCGACATATTTGCAAACAGAACAATTATTTCCCGGCATTGACATGACGTGTCGGCGTTTCGTAAGATAATACTAAAATAAACGGCTAAAAACCTGTAAGTCCTATATCTAGGCATGATGGTATCTTTTATTGCCAATAACTTCCTCATTATACTTTTTAGCTGTTTCTAACCGGCCTTATTCAAGGCCGGATATCGTTTTACGATATCCTGTTCCTAGTCTCCGGCCAACGAACTCCTTTTAGTATTACGGCATCATTAACACGATTCCTCGCGTAATACCACCTTCCCGACCCCGAACGAACCTGCCTCGTTTGGACCGACTGTTTCGACTCTCGCCGGGGGCGGGCCGGGAAGCCCGTACGTTCAGCTGTGTGAGCCAAGTTACGCCAATCTTACATCACACATGATCCATTACCTTCGACGAACGGTACACCGGGGCGGGGCCTGCCACACGCTAATTACATGACGAGGTCAAACACAACTTTACAACAGATTCTGACCGACTGCAACGCACTCAGTAAGTAACCACAGGGAATATAATCTCAGCAACCCTGCGCAAGAGCGGTAGCTTTCTTACAGTGAAAACATTCACGAGGGTTATTTTCCAATCATTTCTATTTGCACGTGATTGAGCAAGCACCTAGCAGGCTCGAACACAATCAGCAATCAGCATGCAGCTGACATAAGGCAGTCAGCACTGTCTCTCCTTCATTTACCTCAAGCACGCGACTGACTACCTGACGGTCCGGGGTCAAGCCAAACGCCGGCCAAACACGCACCCCGCCACCCAAACAACAGCGCATGGGCCGTCCCCTGGGGCAGGCACATTGCATCAGACATGTCCCGGGCCGCGGCGAGCCTTTAAAGTCGGTCGCCGATACCATCTATCGTTCAGCCTCTCCACACGGAGCGAGCCGGAGAGAGGTGTCGGCGTGCCCGCGGCGCTCGGTGAGGCAGCTCTGACGTCACTGGCCGGAGGAGGGTCGGCCGCGGATACGCACACGGCGCGGTGTCAGTATTGGTGGCGAGCCGGGGCGGGCGGCAGCTCGGGAGACGGCTCAGCTGGAGGGAGTCACAGCCTCGGATCATCAGTCGCAGATATGAACGGAGGCACCAAGACGGCGGCGCCCAAGATGGAGTCACCGGCGAAGAAGCCGCGCAGAGCGACCACTTACGCGCACGAGAAAGAGGTGGGCTCAACGCACGAAGTCTGACTACGGTCTGGTGTTGGGAGACAGGCAGATTGAGATAAGGGGCATTATGCAATGTGGGCACTTACGTAACCCTTCCTTCTAGTCCAGTATGTTCTTCGCTCTTACCTGTAGCAAAACAGTCGCATTTGAGGTTTTGAGGATGGGATGCAATTCATCGGCTAGCCGAATTCGTTCAACGATAGTGTGGGTGGCATGAGAACGAACACTCTTACGTCTTTTTTTGCAGCCAGCAGTCACTAAATGAAGTGGTTTAAACATCATATGTGTTTAGGCGGAGCTCATTAGTCTCTTTTATCTTTTTTTTTTTTTTGAAAAAATATCGTAACAAGCTACCAAAAACGTTAAAAAGCCATCAGTTCAAAACATTTACCTTTAGGCAAAACAGCCGAGGAAGCACGGCTTAAAAACGACTGCATAGCGAGTACCTAATTAACACGTGAATTGTGGTATAATGAAGTGACATAGAGCCATTTGGTTTCAAACGTATGTCATATTGACAATAGACATATACGGACAGGATCTGCAATACAGGCTACGCACAGTAGCTAGCGGCGGAACACCTTCAATTAAGGGGGGGGGGCACTGCCGACTTTAGGTCACATTCTTTCCATGCAACGCCCATAGGGCTAATGTTAAAATGCCCAAATCAAAGGGGGGGGGGGCACGGTGCCCCGGTGCCCTCCCCGTTCCGCCGCCTATGGCTACGCATATCATCCATAAGAGCATATACCTAGAAATATATATTTTGGGGGGCTGCAGCTTAAGTTTTGTTGCTGCCGCTATCAATTTCTAAGCCAAGAAACACCTCATTGCGACAGACCCATCTGATCTGCGAACGGGTAATCGTTCATTTAATCTCATATTTTTACACAATTGAAACAAAATTAGTTTTTCATCAGTCTTTCCGTCAAAGTTCGTACCATTTCATTGCATTCGAAAAAAAAAATTGTCAGTTCGTAAGGGAATTAACGTTTCATGTTTTCTTTTCTTGTCGTCTCTTTCTGGTATAGAATAGCTACATTAAGGCAATATTTCTATAGTTTTTTAGGTGTTTTGTTCGTCAGACGTCATGGATCCATAATAACTTTAGGTCGCTGGGAGGCTATGTTGTTATACAAGATAACATTTAAAAGGTGGCCGCCAAAACATTCGCGAGCATCCATCATGTGGTAACCAAATGATCGAATAGCGTGATAAGTGATTAACCGTCTAATTGAATCCCTTCACCGCCCCCGGCTGCCAATCTACCTCCGAGCATGATGGCCCAGCATCATACAGGTGGAGCCAATTTCATGCCAGAAGCGCGCCACATGACCAAACTCGGAACCAGCAGGTCAGCTGACGTATTTGAGCTGGGCAGGTAGTGGCTCAGATAAAACGATCCATTTCAGCGAAAACAGCCTCACGGACCAAGAACATAAATCGAGATAAATTGAAAGGCAAAGCATACAACCGACCCTACAATGCCATAGGAAAAAGAAACAGATACGAAACTAACGCGATCTGAGCTTATACCTTCAAAAGACGAAAACTACTCGAACAACATGTTTTACGTTGAGGACAAAGAACCAACTCGAACGAACTATAGGTATAGCAAAATGAACCATCGTAAATAAGCGCGCTTGTCAAGCCGACAGGCACAATCATCAACATGCGCATTGAAAGCAGCCAAACTACTTCGTCTTGTGACTTATCGCCGGCTTATGCAGTGGTTTCGTTGATACATTTCAACGGACACCCTACATGACAGTGCCAGCATCTGGCATGGGTGGAGAACCTGCCCCGGCCACCCCGGCCGTGGCCGGGGTAACTTTCAGCCTACCCCGGCGCGGCCGGGGTAACTTTGTCCACTTTTGTAAATCCTAAAAGCTATCTCCATGCGAAAAACTGCCACCTATAAAAGTGTCTCTCATTATTCTTATCTACCTTGAAAGGTTTTTTAAAATTTACTTTATTTTCATTTTGGAGCCTCTATGCTCTTAATTTTCTTTCATCGCGCAGCCCGACAAGTTTCATCTAACAACCCTAAATCATATTTAAGGGTGCGTTAACTTCGGAGCGGCGGGCGGCGCCGACTGAGGGAGATCATGGTGTGTAAACACCGCGCGGAAGGAACACGTCTCTCGACAGACCTTCCCGGCGCCGTCATTAGCCTGGTCATGAGAGGCCTGGTGTAGGTACGTCCTACCCAGTTAGAACGAAACTGATTATTTGATATGGATACATGTTATCGAATATTGAGTCTGCCGCAGCTCTAGTCACAAGAATGCGTCTGATATCCTCACATGATTGACCTGACGGCATTGTTTTAGTGAAATGCAGTGCTAGATTCACATTGCTACACATACTACCAGTAAAACGCCTTATAGGACGACAAACGGAGCGAGCGAGAGGGTGGGCCTTGCACGTGGGAAATTGTGAGGGGGTACCTCCAACTGACTTGTGCACGGTACCCTACTAACCCGGTCTCTAGCAATGTGCCATATTTGAGCGCAATCGACCCAGCCGTTCTCGAGATCTAGAAGCGGCACCCTGCACGTGCGCACGTGCAAAATGGGTCCCAACCGACTTTTGCACGGCACCCTACCTACGGATCCCTAACCGCTAACCAAATCTGAGCGCAATCGGTCCAGCCGTTCTCGAGATCTGGAATCGACCCCTGCACGTGCGCACGTGCAGCAGCACCCCACATGGACTGTGGGACATGAAAATGCATTGCCTAGTGGCCAGTGGGTGCCTACTGCCTACCTACATGCAAAGTTTCAGCGCAATCGGCCCAGTAACTACCGGGATATTGCAATTGTTACAAAAATGACTCCTCTTCGTTTTGCACGTGGCACGTGCATAGGGGGTCACCCATATGCATCGAAAGAAGTCAAATACTTGGTAGAAGGAAGCTAGCTATACAAAAATTACCGCAAGTAAATCGGCCCAGCGGTTGCTGAGTTTTTTTAGCCTTTCAAAAGCGTTACAGCCCGGGCCGGGTCGGGCCGGGCCGCTCTTACTGAGATTTATCCGTTATATTGAAAAGACTTCGCTTGCTTCGCTCGCTCCGTAACAACAACGGGAAGTTCAGCATCTTTTTTTCTCATTTGAAGCTAAGCCCCATGCGCACAATCTTATTTTAATGGAGCAAACTATGAGCTGGAAGATTCGTATTCCATTTCTCATCTATTTCTCATTTGAAAGCATGTCGTTTGTCGCCGAGGCAAAAACCCTCGGCGGTAAACGGGTAAACCACTACCAGAAACGTGGGTACCATGACCGCTGTGCCGCAGCAGCTTTAGCCTTCCAGTCCGGCAGCCAGATGCATATCGATGTTTTCAAACAAAAATATCAAAAAAGTCCAACAAAGATCATGAAAAAATATGTCAATGTCGCTCAAAAGAAACGTCTCCAACGTCCCAACGATCCGGCCAAAAGGGTTAGCAGATACGTCCGGCGTTCTCTCGCGGGGACAGATGGGGACTACGGACCCGGCTGTGCAGCACCCGACTTAGAGGACCGCGATATTCAGCAATATATTATCAGCTCAAAACAAAGGAGTTCTTAGACAGCCTTGGAAGCACTGCTGTGGAGCGTGCCCAAATCGCTGAGCTGAGAACACTGCTGATGACAAGGAAGAGTGGCACCGCGAGCGACGCAAGCGCGTCACTGCGACATTCTTTCACCAAATAGCGAATATGCGAGACTCAACGTCAAACAAAAACATCATGAACAGACTTCTTTACGATACAACAAAAGATTTAGATACACCTGCTCTGCAGTATGGCCGCGTCAACGAGGAGCTAGCTATACAAGCATATGAAAAGCAAACAACACTTCTGTGTTGTTTCACTTCTGTGTTTTAACACAGAAGTTAAAAGACCAGTTGGGCTGGTATAGTGCACCCGAAACATCCATTTTTGGCCGCCACTCCTGATGGAATCGTTTCTGATGACATCATAGTACAGAAGTGAAATGTCCCAAAAGTGCAGAGAACACTTCACTGGAAAGACTGGCTGCGTCTTCTAGTGGACTAACTAGTTTTTTTTTCTTGACGACAAACTTGAGCTAAAAAAGAGTCACCAATATTACACCCAAGTTCAGTGCCAGTTGGCTTGCACTGGTGCAAAGTTCTGTGACTTTTTTGTCTGGACACCAAACGAAACGTCTTGTCAGCGCATAGCTGCTGACGAAACGTTCATCGCAAACAGACTGGAAAAAGTGAAGGCCTGAATGAGTGCATCGTGCCTGAAATGATAGATCCCCGCAAAGCACGACACATGCCGTTCCGTGAGCGGACAAGGTATAGGGAGCCCAAGGGCAAAGACGTGAAGAAAAAAAAAACACATGATGAGGCGACTAGCCCTGCCACACGTCTAACAAGCTGAAACTTTTTTTTGTCACTCATCCCATCATGGCAAAAAGGGTAAAAAAGGGAGCGACTCACAACAGTGAATGAGACTTCGATGTAACATATCATCATTGGCTCAGATGTCAACCACGCATCAGCTAAGGTACTTTCAGCAATCGTGCCAAAACTGAAGCATTCGCTCAGCATCATGCCGATCTCATTTTGTGCTCCTTGTTCTGTGTCAGTTTCGTGTCATGTACGAATGCAATATGCCAATGATACCATGGATGCAATATTATGTACCGGTTATACCTACTGGTATGTTTTCATTGGCTTCGCCTCTGCACTGTGTCAGCAGAGCAGACGCCAAACTGGGGATTTATGTATGATGCATCGCTGATGTACAACTACTGATACACTGTTTTATTACTTTCCGTGAGTATTACAATACTAGTAGTACTGGTTGTTCCTTCTTGGTCTTGAGCTTCACCATGTGGTTGCTATATACCGATACCACATTATTTGCCGACGTGTTGTGAATTGTGATTGCTATACAAATGCAACTTCAGAGTTCAGAGTAGGTACTATGCGAATGTAATATTACTGACGTATAGACAGACTGGCCACAATCAAATTCAAGCGTGCCATCACAGTTCACATGCAATACCCATGTTTATTTAGGGGAGAAGGTCAAGTATATAGGCGCCAAGGTTGGTAGTTAGTAACCTGTGTATCGATATACTACTTATATAATCCACTAATCTCATTCAATCCCCCCACCATCCGTATTTTCCTCCGACAATCCCGAGTTCGCTTCTGTTCCAGCAGAGTTTCACGGCCACCGGCACATGCGGGAACCCCAAACCATAAATCACCGTGTGTTGACAGTCCCTCCCCGCCGCTCGGCGCGACTCGCGGGTTTTATTACATGGGGGAACGGCAGGGACCGAGGCGGAGACCCGTACGACATCTAGCGGCACTCCCTTGAACCAACAAAACCGTCAAAAAGTGGATATGAATCGGGCTTAATTCCAGTCACAGTTCAGATATTTCTGAAAAGTAAACTTCATTTTCGTGTGAAGAAATGTTCTGTGCACATTTCTATGTAGCCAGTTTTTTGTTTTATGCCTCACACAAAAAATGAAAGATGAGCAAAGTTTTACTTTCATTTTTTGCAACATTGCAAAAAGAAAATGGGAAATCGGAGTACATAGAATTGTTGTCCACTTTGAGGAGATGCGGGTGCCATTCATTTTTTGCGCCTAGTTTGAATGACATTTAATGAATTTCGGCTCAAACTTTTCAGTTTTTCCACCTTTATCGTGCAATATCAACGTGAATATTGCACGGAATCAAACAACTTGTCCAAAGTAGGCTTTGTATACCCATGGAGCAGGTATATGCCAAATTTGAGGCTAATATCTCTATCGGTTTTCAAGATATTGCGGTTTTTCACCTCCCATTGACTTAACATTAACATCGCACCCTTAAGGGCCGTTATCGTAAGATGGCACTGCAATATCATCACAAGAGAGGACGAGGGTAATATCAGTGTCCAGTGAGATAGAAGGACGAGCTGTTGGGGGCTGGGGCTCAAGGCTCCTCCAACTTAACCCGCGCCAGGGTGGTGGCCCTATCGTAACACGTTGAGTCGAGCGGTCGGCGTTTCACGCTCCTTCTAACTCGGCTACTGGGCTACGAGGCGAAAAGCGGAACGACGTTTGAAAGAGGGACAAACGTGATCAGAGAAATCTGGTCAAGTTTTAGGCAAGCTCAATCATAAAATCACCATAGATAATAAAAGCCAAATTCCTCTGATTTTAGCGTTCTCCAACGACTTTTCTCAAAGTTCATAACATAAGTCTGTCCCGTAGCTCAGTTGGTAGAGGCAATGGACTCCCGAGAGCCCGGGTTCGAGTCGCTCCGGCGCTCGATATTTGAGACTCCTGACGGTGATGGTCTGCGGTTGGTGGGAGCAGCCGCAGCCAGCTGAAGTCAGTTGAGTGGGACAGGCCGTGTCCGACTTTGAAGGGCACGTTAAACTTTGGCATCTAAATTATCCCGTTACCCAGAATTGCGCGATCGGACGGTAGGGTTCGGGGTCTACCTACGCAACAAGCTCTGCTTAGCGTGGGCCCCCGGCTCTGTCAATCGGTCCATTAAAAAATTCGAGCTAAATCACTGCAAATAAAACATTGGATAACTCGTAATGGCAGACATCCATTGTTCCATGCCACAGAATAGGGGTTTGTTGATAACCGTTGACAAATATTTGTGCATCATCGTCTTTCTGACTTTCGGTCGCCGGCCGGGGTAACTTTTTCAAACATTCTCCACCCATGGGCATGACGCAAGGCCCTGTCGCCGTTGGCATCCTGGAATGAACACGATTGGACAACTCATGCCACAACCAAAGCCTCGGCTGGCTTGTGACGGCACCTCGGCAGTCATCACTGGGTGGTCCGGTCGGGCTTGTCGCCACAGCTCACCTTCAGGTCATCGCTGACCGAGAGATTCGGTCATCGAACACGAGCTGACCCGGGACGGAGCTGCCAGAGGGAGATAACTCACACCGTGAACACGGGTTCACGGGGGCTGGGCATGGAGCGCCGCATCAGGTGCTCAGGCCACCCTGGCCTCAGGCCTGCTTGGCATTGGGCCGAATGGCTACCTCTCTCGTTTGGGAGAGATAAAATCCATCTCTTCTGACGCTAGAAGTGGTGGTGGTAAAAACACGTCAGGAATCCGCGACAAAACGACCTTGACGAGATCTATCCAAAAACTGTTTGGGTTTTTCTAACAAAAACACGGATTTTTTTCGGCCAGAAACATGTCGATGGTAAAAGTTTTCACAAAATAGATGTAAGACATTGAGTGCTAACGAAATGGAATTACACTTCAAAGTTTAAACTCTTGTTTTTGATGACCGCGGGATAGAGATAGATTATCCGACACAAATTTGTTAATCTGGATCAACTGCACCAATGAAGGCGAAGTGACCGTTTTCTGAGCCTGCTGGGTCCGTGGAGACTCTCGTCCTCATCCTGCACCAGTGCAGCCTTGGATCCGCCTATTTGTCGCCTCCTATTGACCTGAGACCGACATCCCAGCCCCGTCCTAATTCCTATGGATGCCGGCGCACTCATGTGCGTTCCATATTAGTTCTCCTCAGGGGCCCGGCCCGTAAATGGAATCGGCTGCCCGACCACGTAATAACGCAGACGACAGCCCTAGCCGTTAGTGACACGGGCACTCCAGAGTGACACGGATACTGACTGACTGACACCGGGACGTGATCGACACCACTGTCTGTTGTACAGGAACCAGGAATGACACTGAATGACGACAGCGACGTCATTCACTAACACTGTTACCGACTGCGGCACTTGCATTTAAACTGACAATCGGATGATACCGACACTCTGAGAAGTGACCAAAGGTAACACTAACAAAAAAATGATTATTGATCATTGACTGACACCAAACTACACCCACACAGATCTTTACTGCTTCCCTGCCAAGTTCAGTGGGAGCTCTACTTTATTTACAACCTGACGATGACCGTGTGACTCTGGTTGCAGCCGATTCTGAAGGAGGGTGGCAACTACATCATCGAGGGCCTCGACTCGGATAAGCTCGTCACCATCACGTTCTCGATGAGCCACGAGAGCGGCTCGCTGGCCGAGGCGCTCGACATCTTCAAGGTGGGTTCATGAACATTCAGCTTGATTGTTAGTCCGTCATATACAGGCACGCTAACACGGTAAACGGTGCCGTTCTCGTGTATATGGATACGGTAGCTGTAAATCATTCTGTCTTGCTTCGCCGTGAGACTGGAAGGAAAACAGATTATTGGCACAGATCTTATGTGTCATCTGGTTCCACCGATGACCTTAATGGCCACAAAGCCAATACCTATGCCCCAGACATATGCCGCTCCTATGCCGCTATGGCCAATACCTATGCCGCTCATTATGAGACGGATTGCAAGCTGCTGGTCGCGAATGTGACAGATGCAGTCACCGAGTGGCATAAAATTGACTATGTGGAGACGGGCTATCGCGTACCAAACACCAAATGGTAAACACCATGCAGATGCCAAACAACCAACAGCTGATGAAATATGAATGCGGGATGTACTTTATGCTATTCACTTCTTCACTCAGCTCAATCATGAAATTCACTCCCTGTTATCAGCACTCGGCCAAACACGAGGCCCATTATAATCACTAATCAGCGGCTGCAAAGAAATGTGGCGCCTGTCGCGTTGTGGTGCGCAGTAGGCGAGCCGGGGGCTCGGCAACAGTCGCCCGTTCTGATTGGGTGCCGGGAAGCACCGGCGGCTCTGATTGGTCGACACGGAGGCGTGTCTGACCGCCGGTCATGTCTGACCGCTCCTCTGTCGGGATGTTTTTGCCAGAGGCTGGCGCCGAAACCTGTTTGACTGCGCCGGTCGGAGGAGGTATCGCGGCGATCGCTTCTGTCCGCTGACCGGCCGGCAGGGCCAGGACGGGATGATAGCCGGAGAGGGACACGGAGGGACAGGGAGGGGGCGTTTTCAGGGTCCCCTGATGGCACCGGACGAGGACAGCAGTACCCGCCAAGGATCTATCACTGTCGAGAGATCCATTTCCGACCTTTTCAGACTGTCTCCACGATTGGTCATAAAGTAGAAAACCGTTCAAAAAAACTACCTGGTGATCAAGGATAAACACGTTTTTACAACATAGACGGCTGATCATAAGGAACAAAAACCGACAATTAGGCATGGAAAGCTCACTCGGAAGGGCTTTAACCCGGCTCGTTTTTCGCTCGGCAGAGACACAAGGTGAACCTTGAGCACATCGAATCACGGTCGTCACATCGGAGTGACGAGTACGAGTTTATCATAGAAATCAACACCGAGGCACCCACCGTCGGCAAGGCGCTGGAGGAGCTCAAAGACAAGTCGTCCTACTTCCAGATCATCTCGAGAAACTACAAAAACAACGCAGGTAAGGCCAAAAAGGGGGACAGTCGTAGGCCAAAAAGCGGGACATGCGTGGTAGCTTACCCGATTGAATTCAGAATTTCTAATAAGCTTTCAGACATATGCAAAAACATAGACCTATCCATGCCTATCTCTATGTAGAAGAGGAAGCATAGATATGATAAGAAGTGTGAAATTCGAATCACGCTCTACTGGTGACGGGAAATCATAAGGAGAGAGGTGAAGGGGATTATGAACTATCATGCTTTTTAATGATAAATGCAGGAAGCGTAACGGCAACGAATTGAATGTTAAATCTATCGTGACCATCAAGATCGCCACAAAAACAGATTTCTGGTGATACGGGAACTGAACATCAGCCGTCCGACTAAGCTTGGACCGGAGCAATATTCATCATTCTTGGTCCTCCAATTTACATTATCCTAGCATCACCTTTTCGCTTCAAGAAGAGATCACCCAGACGTTTCGATGGAACGTTTGGTTACTTTACGGCTCTGTTGTGCTCGATAGCCCACCAAGTACATAAATGGGACGAGTGAGCCTCCTGAATATTCCCCAGGCCAGCGATAATATGGATTACCTCATAGGTTTGGCCGAAGGCAGCGACGAAATCACACAGATCGCTCTTATGGCGTCAGGTTTTCCCGACCTTTGGAACACCCATTTATTACGCAGCCTATTTTTAACAACAAAGGAGCTCGCCACGCTGATTGGCATGGTAACAAAATCGATTGGATGAAAACGACTGAAAGGAGTACCTAGATATCCAGCGACGTTTTAGTCATTCTGAAAAGAACTTTACTTTAAACCGTGTACATAAAATTCAAGTAATAACCATAAAACGGTCTAAAAATATTAATTTCAGCACTTCAGTGTCCGTTGCCCGTTCCCTGTCGACAGCCTATGACCGGCTATGGCCAGAGTTGAAGGACGTTTGGAACGGTGGCCACTGGCCAGCGAAAGGGTGCAGCGAATGACATGCCCTCGGCTCTGTCTGAGAGAGCGATGACGACGGAAAATTATAGGTGCCGACGCCGTCCTGGGGCAATGACGGTCAGAGAGATCGAATAGTTCGCAGACTGACCCCAGGGAGATGAAAACAGGCCTTCTCCGAGAGACTGGTGAAGTTAGATTTTGTAACCCAATTAGCCAACGAAACCTGTGTGGAAATGAACTGGTGAGAGTCCTGGTTATGCAGCCGGAGGTATGAAGTATGAACTGTGGCGATGCCTGATGGGTTGTGTCTCGGCAAGATCACGCCCAAGTGACACTGGAGATGGAAATGATAGCAAGAAAAGTGACGGTCCGTACAGGTCGAAATGCATTTAATTCGGCTGGCCGTTCGTTGTCAAGTGTAATTATCGGTCCTGGTCCTGGAAAAGAATGACAAATTTCTGGGCTGTGGCCCGTAGACCACACCCGACACGTTCATTGAAAGAAAAAAAGTAGACAAAGCACCCCAAAACACCCAGGCTTCAAAAGACCCGTCTCTAGTAAGTAGTCAAGTGAACTATCGAACTCTGTCTTACAGATCGAGTATGTCAACAAAGTTGCCCACACTGCCTTGGGCTGCGCTTGTCCTGTGACCGTCTCCGATCACGAATATCACCTGACAGGACTGCCCCATGGCCTGTCCTGTCTTCTCCAGCCCAGCATCCAGCGGCGCCATCCGACACCTGTCATAAATTCCCCCGCCAAGGTCGGACAGACTGCTGCGCACCACACCACCGACTGTTGTTAGGCAGCGTACCGCTGGGTGCCAATTGTGTAATGTGTATCCGCCATTGGATGCATTTTCACAGCTGTGTGTAAACTAGTGGCCCATCCAGAAATATGGACGACCAAATGAATTTCGACCAGTAGAAACAGGTTGGATTTATGATTCCAAAACTGACACGAAATTTGGTGGTCATTGCCCTTGACAAGACAGTCCAAGAGCATAATAATATTATTCATCCGTTCGTTTTTATCCACAGAGCCAACTCATCGTCATTCTCATCTCATGGTCACATTGCCGTGTTCCGGGTTGACGGTAATCCCCACCAAGAAACCCGAGGAAGCGAGTTCCAATAGGATCATGTCCTTGATCGCTGTATATAAATTAGCACGATCACTTTCAGTAACAAAGATCATGACTTGCGACTTGTGTCCTAGACAGCGGATAACATAGGGCGCATGGTGCCCACAGAAGATCGCCCTAGCCCTTGACCTGACCTGTGACCTGACACGTTCTTACAGCGGCTGGCGTGGTGCCGTGGTACCCACAGAAGATCGCCGACCTGGACAAGTTTGCCGACCAGATATTGTCGTACGGCTCTGAGCTGGATGCCGATCACCCGGGCTTCACAGACGCCGAGTACAGGAGGCGCAGGAAGGAGTTCGCAGACATCGCCTACAACTACAAACAGTGAGTCATCCGGCTGTGCGGGGCTAGGTCGGATCGAAGCAGACGGACATACTGTGGAGCCAAAAGTACGGCATACATTGTACGGTAAAATATCTTATAACTCATATCATTCGTACAGCTTTTAAGAAATAAATACCAGATCAGGAAAACAGCCGAGTGCAGCGTGAAAATATATCGATACCGATCACGTGTCTAGCGACCCCGTGACCTAACCTCTGCCCCATCGCTTCCCTCAGCGGCACGCCGATCCCGCGGGTCGAGTACAGCAAGGAGGACGTGGAGACCTGGGGCAAGGTGTACCGCCGGCTGACGGAGCTGTACCCCACGCACGCCTGCAAGGAGCACAACCGCGCCTTCCCGCTGCTGATCGAGCACTGCGGCTACCGGGAGGACAACGTGCCCCAGCTGCAGGATATCTCAGACTTCCTCAAATGTAAGGATCACCTGTGGGGTGGAGCGTTATTGGGCTGAAGTGGCGTCACGGGGTGGTATGATTAAAACGTTTCGGCCCTTCGTGGGGCGTTTGCCGTTTACTTTACACTAATCGCGAGCACTTTCGAGTGAAGTGACAAATCCCGGAAGCGACTTGAAAAAAAAGATCATTGACCGACAGACAGATCATTAGCGGTTTTGATCTAAAGGTGACAAGGAGCCTTTACCGCCGCCAAATCAATCCGCTGAACTCCTTTCAGACTTTCACATCCGGCCTCTACCAAGTACGAATACAAAGCACCCCTCGTATACTAACTCCTCCCGTCTCTCTCACAGCGTGCACCGGCTTCACTCTGCGCCCGGTCGCCGGTCTGCTCTCGTCTCGCGACTTCCTGGCCGGCCTGGCGTTCCGTGTGTTTCACTCCACTCAGTACATTCGCCACCCGAGCCGGCCGTTCTACACACCCGAGCCGGACGTGTGCCACGAGGTGCTGGGACACGTGCCGCTGCTGGCCGACCCCAGCTTCGCCCGGTTCAGCCAGGAGATTGGACTGGCTTCGCTCGGCGCGCCCGACGAGTATGTCGAGAAGTTGGCCACGGTGAGTTGTTCCAGCTGGATTGAGAAGGACGGGACAGGGAGGCGACAAGGTAGAATGGAAGGGAAGGGCCCTGTCCGAGCTGATGTCATACAGGAGCGAGGGATGCCTGACCACCAGGAACGTAAAATGGGACAATGATCATGGCGGAAAGTCGCTTTTGAAATATATCTTGAATGATTAAATATAACATGTCATCAAAGAACGCATGATTATGACCAATGAATCGGTAGCGATTCGTTTCCTCTTCGTTTTCATACGTGATACGTCTCCGGTCAATCGATGCCCTGACGGTCTCCCGTGGTTCCACCGCAGTGCTACTGGTTCACGGTCGAGTTCGGCCTGTGCCGCCAAGAGGGCGAGCTGAAGGCATACGGCGCCGGCCTGCTCTCTTCGTTCGGCGAGCTCGAGTACTGCCTCTCGGACAAGCCCGAGGTGCGCGAGTTCATGCCGGAGAAGACTGGCGTCCAGAAGTACCCCATCACCGAGTACCAGCCTGTCTACTACGTGGCCGACAGCTTCGACGATGCCAAGGACAAGATGATGTGAGTGGAAAGGAAAAGAACCGAATTCGATCATCCAAAGATGCATGCAACAACACATTCACAACTTCCAACTCGTTCTGAAAGCAATTGTTCAACCTTTGATACGGGGTCTTTAGATGCGGGCAATTAGTGACATACATGTTTTCGATTCAAATTGGTGTTCTCCAGAGTCCAGGTTATGCATCGTTCTCCCAGTGACTGACGACCTCTCCGTTTCTCCCGCAGCAACTTCGCGGCGACGATTCCGCGTCCGTTCTCGGTCCGTTACGACCCATACACCCAGCAGGTGATCACCCTGGACACACGGCCCCAGGTGGAGGAGCTCATCCGCGACATCAACTCCGAGATGAAGGTGCTCCTCGACGCCATCAACAAATTCCGCTAGCCGCGCCACGCGCAGCGGTCAAATCCACAAACTCTGGTGTGTGTAATACTCGGTAGATGGCGCGCAGGTGCGAGGCGAAGTTCCGGCGCGGCGGTGCGCGCGTCGGCATCTTGTGGAGTGTCAGCGTTGTAATGTTTTAGTGTAGACTGAGGTGTCTGTCGTCTGTGAGATCTGAGATATGGTCAAGATAGTGTCGGTAGTGCGGTAGTGCGGCCGATTTTTTTTTATGTGGTATGAGGCGATTTGCGCTGGGCGCCGCCGAAAGAGTTGCCGTTCACACGAAAGGCAGGGCTGGGGCCGCATGCAATGTGTACATACATATACATTATGCAACATCGGATACTCTTTGGGAACAAAGCATATATATTATGTTTGGGACGTGGACTCGCATAGACATTAGTGCAGCGCACAGGTGAAACAGTACAAGGACTGCGGTGTATGATTTGGTTGGAGTAAACCAAGAATACAAAGCTACGAGAGATCGCAGTTTCCACTTTGACCGGGCAGCCCAAACACTTTTACATGGCTCTCGCTTTATCCCACGTAACAACTGTCAACCACCAAACGAGCCCTCCCTTACACAGACATCCCACCAAACCCACAGAGCGGGACGACGCCCCCTACGGACGATCCACGATGGCGCGGTAAGGTACACACAAGGCAGCCTTCCGATACGCTAGCGATGTCTCGCTCCCAGCGGCGACAGGGATGGCCGGACGCTGGCGTCGTCGGCGACTTTTGATCGGCACAAGACGCCAGGAATGGAGCCACCTCGCGCCGCGGAACCGACTGATCCCCGCTGGTTCGGGCATCGCGTCACTCGAATGTCCGAGCTGAGCAGAACGCTCACTCAGCGATCACATATCACCGGACGACGCATGCAGTGCCATCTGTGTGTCGCCACACGAACTCGAGGTTCGGCACTTTGTCCACTGCTCACAGCGCGACTCGAGTCGGAGCCGGCAGTGGGCCAGGCATAACCGGTCGCTGGTCACTTTGTCCCTAGATTCCACACAGCACCTCCACCCTCACACCATTTGCCGTGACGGATCACCCGACATTTTGTCCAGGAACTGCAATGAATGCCGTCCGTCAACGATTGGTCGCGTCGCGGGGCGACCCAAGTGATCTCACGAAGACGTAAGAAACTCTGAGTGAGCTGTGAGATTTGAGCAGCATACCCGATTTTGTTCAACGTTAAGGACATGAAATCCTAAGAAAGTGTTCCTTTTGATCCACAAGTCGTGTTTTGACAAAACCGGATGATATACACACTTCACAATACAAAACTATAATAGTATCGATAGAAAGAAAGCATGAGATCCTATGAATCATGTAATATCAAAACAACTCATCGCAAGGTTCACTTACCGGGCCAATCACAGGGAGATTCAGAAATGAACCTATCACAGGAATTCGTCGCAAAAAGTTTATAACGACTGGGAAGAAGCCGCTGAAAAAGGATACCAGACGTCATAATATGAAATTCGTTATGCATCGCATACCGAATACGCCTTATTAAAATTTAAAAATGCTTGTTCTCATTGTCAAATATATTAGAGATCGGTCTCCCGAAAGTAAACAATTTATTAGGATGTGCAAACAAAATGAAACAAGAAACAGTTACTTGCTTAGAAACAAGACCTTTCGCCCTGAGCTTTATCGGATCTAGATCCACAAAATAAAAGTCGACATGAATTAAGAAAAACTCTGTTGCCAGATTTTCAAACCCGATGAAAGACGTTTACAAAATAACGCCTGCCCGAGAATCACTATAGTGATATCGAGCAGCACCCCCTCTCCTTACCACTACACATAAGATGGTACCGCGGGCGGACGGACCGCAACAGGACCCACCTGAAGAGAACGACGAAGCCGTAGAGCTCGATGATCATGCCGACCAGCGGCCACCCTATGAGGACCACCAGGATGCCGCCGAAGAAGGAGGCGGTGCCGCGCACCTTATGCGACTGGAAAAAGAAGCGGAACGTCCGCTCCAGACCGATAACAAACGCCAGGCCCGACAGGAACAGAATCTGAAACGGAGAGCAGATACCATGGTTAGAACTCAGAATTATGTCATTGTCAATAGATTGCATTGAATGATAAGCCAGAGCTTATCAACGAGTTTTATCTAGCCTTAAGCAACGCACATCTACGCCCTTAGGCGTTTTTCTGGACCGCCCAGACGAAGCCATAAGCACTGCGGTACAGCATACCTTCCGGCGTTTATCACTAGTGCCATCTATCGGTGAAATCGAAAGCTTAAGTACCTATGCTATTGTGATTGTGATGCACCCTTCGCGCTTTCTGCACAAATAAAAGAAAACCTTCTACACACACAACAAAAAGCGTAAATTATCCGCCAAATATACAAAATATCCAGCATTCTCATCTTTTTACCCATAAGTGTTCGTATTCGCAAGATGAGAGACTCCATAATCAACAACACACTACGAGATATTAATTAAATGTGAAGCTTGAACCTTCTCTACTCATAATTCTGAACACATAGAACGGCTCTCAAAGCTCCTCAGATGAGTGTCACTCGACCGAATACTCACGTTCCCGATAGCCAGCAGGCCTTTGTCGAACAGAAACAGTACTCCGAGGAAGAGGAACGCC
This sequence comes from Amphibalanus amphitrite, assembly GCF_019059575.1. Taxonomy (NCBI): domain Eukaryota; kingdom Metazoa; phylum Arthropoda; class Thecostraca; order Balanomorpha; family Balanidae; genus Amphibalanus; species Amphibalanus amphitrite. The sequence continues at coordinate 48,165 of NW_024882608.1, read as the reverse complement.
ACGCCGAACCCCACCAGGCCTATACCGATCTCTGTAACAGACAGAGCGTTTAGGCTGTCACTGGGTCCGCCAGAACAATTAGAATAAGTTGCGAGAGAACAGCAAGCACACTGTTGGCATGCAGCCTACGGGTGGTAATATGTGTTATGCACGTGATAAACTGTGAACATGGGCAGCAAACACAGTTGACAAACAGAGATCGAGTGACACGTGTGATATGAGTGCAGGACCGTTTGGTAGGTTGAATTTGATACCTTCGCTACCTCATACGGGATCGTGAAAGTGACCCTTGCGTCAAAATCGTGATAAGACACTTGACATCAAATATCATTTTAACGACGAATATCAACAGCACTGTAAAACCATTTCACGCTCGGTAAAAACAGGATCGGGTGAGGTTGTCTTTCAGGATCGTTTATCTCAGCGATTAATTGTATAAATTTCAATTAAAACTAACAAAGGCACAGAACTAGGCCTTCCTCAAGATTCACATCAAGCGCACTTGCACCCTATTCAACTGTCGACCCAGTAACCTTGAGTCGATTGACCTATAATAGTCCAGTGCCAGGCAAATGTAAACATCCCTCAGAACGCACGGCGCACCAAGTCACTCTCATTTGTTCTAAACAAACCAGTGAGCCTCGCGTTGACAGTGTGGAAGCGTGTGGAAAAACGATCAATTATGTCAAGGAAATTCACTCGTCCAAGCTAAATGATCAACACTAGACCAACATGCATCAGAGTTCAAAAGGGCGACACATTTTTCAAGACGCAGAAGTCGGCATATTTTGGAAAGGAAAATCGATAAAATGGTAAGTAGAAAACCGCACATGGATAGCTGACTATGATATTTGGACCAAAACGTCGTGAACACGCGATCATTGCAGCGGATCCGCAGACCCGTTGACCGATATACAGCACCCTACCTCGGTTGGCCTCAGCCACGGCCTGCCGCCCTCTGCCCCCCCCCCCCCCCTCCACCACCCTCCACGCCCTCCTTCCATCGCTCTCCCCGTCCTCTCCTCTCCTCTCCATCCGCCTACCCTCTGCCATGGTGACCACGTGGAACATTTTGGACCGGCGCCGGCGGCAGCACCGCCGTCAGTGAAGTCAGACAGACGGTAGACAGTAGTGCAGCGGTGAGTTTTAGCGGTCGGCGGGCGGCTACCGGCCGCCGCCTGACGCACTTTTCCGGCGGCACGGGTGGACCGCTCAGTCACGGCAGGGGCGCAAGGTTCCCAAACTGTCAGACACTCCACAAGGTCGGGTCTCACTTCTCACGACACTACGTTCGGACGGATTCACGATCTCGACAGCCCGTAAGTTGAGGCTGACGGGTAATTGCCACTTGGTCGGCCGAGTTCACAACTATCGGTCACTCCGTCACCACGGGTTCAACGTCCACAACTCTCGGTTAGCCCGTTGAACGGATCCACACTTCACAGTTCTTGGCTACGAGCGAGCTGCTCTTGATCACTCTATAACCACGGGCTACCAACAGCCAAGATTGTGGCACACAATCTTGGCTAAAACCTCCGTTGGCACTTATTCTTGACAGCACGGGTTCGCCGTTGGGTCTCTCCACCGTCACCCGGCCGCGTCCCCCGCGGCGGCTGTCCAGCGGGCGGGCGGTCACGCAGCAGGCGCCTGTTGCCACACCCGTGCCGGGGCGGCCGTTCGCACCGCGCCGTGAGCGGGTCACGGTCAGTTCGGCCTCCGCCCAGTCTCCGCGCAGCACGCACTGCCGCCGCAGACGACAGACACACTTGTGCCGTGACGCACTCGCTGACCGGCCGGCGGCGACTGAGTCCCTCCGCTGGGCTGCGGGGGGGGGGGGGTCCGTAGGGCGAGAATTCGGCGCGACAAGTCGCTGCATCTTGTCCTTTGCCCGGGAGAGACGACCGCGGGTCGGGGCGACGGGAACAAGAACTTTAAACTCTGGCACTGAACGGTTATCAGCACTTGAACGATGATCCCGCACTATACAGAAGGTCATTGCGTTTGGATAAACCAATTTCTGATCAAACCGCGTAAGTACGGATTTAATCGAATGTCTCCGGAATCAGCCTATTCCCATGTGAAGCTCGTAAAAAGGCCTCTTCGCCCTTTTTTGAAGGCATGCGCATTCCATTTACAGGGTCGATATTGAAAACAGCGACGGTAGCTTCAACTTTGGTAGGCTCGGTTATCAGCGACTCTTACGATGCCTACGGACACTCCTCCGCTAAGGGACCTACAATGAACCGAGCTCTGCACGGTGGAACACTGCCAGCGTCCGGTTCCACGAGGGTTAGAAGAAGAGCCACCGCTGCCGCTCCCTGAAGACGCCTTCATGGATCACGGGACAAGCAGACAGCCGCGGACCGCGCCCCCGGTCGGTACGGGCTGACGTCACGACTGATACGGAGGTCGGAGCCGATATCGGGAGCTCCGGGGACACCGACGGCGCCCGGCAACACGGCGACAGCCACCGTCTGACCGGTCACGACAGGTCAGACAGGTCAACAGTCAGCAACACAGCGGAAAATATCGCAAAGGCAGCATGCCTCTCCCACCGCTCATCTCGTATTATGAGCAATATGTTTCGAGACAGTCAGTGGTGGTTGACACTGGTTGACACCTACTATGGATCGCCGGCAGGACGCCTACTGGTTGACCTGACCTGACTTGACCTAAAAGCATAAAGACATCATCTGTGATTCAAAGTACCTAACATAAAACCCGTGATCAGCAACCCGAAAAAACGCATAACAACCTCACTTTACGAAGTTCTAGCGGGTCCCGATTTCCCGACTAAAATGGGACTCAGTCGACTACTGCGGGACATAGTGGGTCTCGGCCGACTAAAGCGGGACATAGTGGGACTCAGCCGACTACAGCGGGACATAGTGGGACTCGGCCGGTCCCAGCGGACAAAGTGGGACTCAGCCGATTACTGGAACCAGTCCTGCTGGAACCGGCTGAGTGTTCCGCAGTATTCGGCTGAGTCCCACTTTGTCCCGCTGGGACCGGCCGAGTCCCATTGTGTCCCGCTGCAGTCGGCTTGATCCCACTTTGTCCCGCCGTAGTCGGCTGAGTCCCATTATGTCCCGCAGTAGTCGGCTGAGTCCCACTTTGTCCGCTGGGACCGGCCGAGTCACATTGTGTCCGGCTGCAGTCGGCTGAATCCCACTTTGTCCCGCCGTAGTCGGCTGAGTCCCATTATGCCCCGCAGTAGTCGGCTGAGTTCCACTTTGCCCCGCTGGGACCGACCAAGTCACATTGTGTCCCGCTGGGACCGGCTGAATCCCACTGTGTCCTGCTGGAACCGGCCGAGTCCCACTATGAACCGCTGTAGTCGGCTGAGTCCCACTACGTTCCACTGTAGTCGTCATGCCCGGTAATCCCTCCTTCATCGATAGAAAACACTCATCGTGTACATGTACATTTGTACATTTGTGATGTAATATAGCGCCAGTCTCAAGGTCACAGCCTGTCACACTACCTCCAGCCTGAGCCATATACACAGAAGTGTGACGCATGCTATACGACTACCCATAACTTTACCTGACACAATGCATGGTTGGGTGTAATTCATAAATGTTTTGTGTAAAAAGTATCATATGTATCAATGTGTGGTATCGCTTTTCAACCTTAGAACTATCTATGCTTTCTTTTTATCTTTTTGTTTTGTGAATTTCTTTGGTTTTTAAGGGGTGCGAAAAGGAAATCACCTACCATTAATTCAGCGACTCTCAATATTTGTGCTTGGTACCTATCTCAAATCCATGCACAAGTCTGCTTAGTTGTCTTGGGTAATTAGGTATAGTTCATTTATTTTAAGTTTGCCCCTCACAGTAAATGTAGCTTTGAACACAGCACGAGAATCGCTAGCTGAATTACTGAGAAAACTGGTTAGAGTACATTGTATTGGATATATGATAATATTTTCAAAATAAGTTTTGAACACCGATGATGTAACGTTATGTTAACCCTCGCCCTGGCAGGGGGGTGGGTGATGCAACCCCCCTAAGGTTTTTTGAAGATAGCGTAAAAAAGGCGGCGCACAGCGCCGCCAAATTTGGCAAGCCTATGGGGCAACCTTTTTACTAGTGACCTATAAATTTCAGGTCTGGGTGACCTTGGGTCAGGTCACCAGGTCAGAAAAACCGGTACAAGGTCATGGTCAAATTTCAATTTTCTTTTTGCACCTGTCCAACTCACAGTTTTTGACTGATTTCCTTCAAACTTTCAGGATGTGCTAAGTTCACCGAGTTGTATAACATATAGTTCAGGTTTTTTATGTCACTGACCTGAGGTCAGTTAGAGGTCATTACGTCGTAATGTTAATATGGGAAAATACTAAATTCGGAAAATACTGGAGATACCCGCTTCGTTCTATGACTTCTGTGCTTTGAAACCACAGTACTTAACAGCAGGTCACTTGGTGCTTCTTTATTTGGTGTACTTATCCATGGGTCAGGTCAAATGAGGTCAACTGAGGTCAAATGACGTTTTTGCCAATAACTTGGCATATAATGAAGCTAGAGCTTAAAAAATGGTATCATTGTGTTCCTGGTGATTAGCCGAATCGAATGATATACGATATGATGCAATTTGGTTAACTTGAACTTAATTAATTAATTAAGGTTTACTTTAAAATTCAAAAAAACTTTAAGTACACTTAAGCAAGCAAAAAAGTACATCATTTGATGCGCCTTGGAGTGCTGAGTTCACTGGTGCTTTTCTTTTTCTCTATCTTAATTAGATCAAAAGCTATAAGCGAAAAACGTTTGACCTGTTTTTAGTAAAATTTTTACATTTATACCCCCAAAACCCCCCAAATATTGACCTAGAGCAACCAAATTTGCACAGGGGCCAGAACTCCAGGGGGCCCACCTACCAACCCCCCCCCCCCCCTGCCAGGCCGTGTTATGAAAAATGCCCTGCCAGGACTAGGGTTAAACGGCGTGCAATGTATTAATTAGTTCAGACATAATTCCTGAGAAGTCGTCTATCCCTGTGGGGCTGTAGGTATTGGCAAATATGAGCTGAGTCCGTGAAATAGTAAATAAATTTGATGAGCTTGATTGAGTGTGAAATCTGGTTAAATCAATGTGCGCCAACCAGTTTTCTCAATAACTCAGCTAGCAATTCTCGTACTGTGTTCAAAAAGACGTTTAAAGTGAGGGGCAAACTTCAATAAACAAACTATACATACCTACTAAATGCAATGCCATTGTCATTGACAATAAAAAATAATAGGTAGGTAGCACATGAATTAATACAAATAGAAATGGATAAATTACTTACTTTGTGTGTCACTTATTTGCAGCATATTTGCAGTGAATATTGACTTATTGTTCTTGTCAAGGATATGATGACAGATAAGTAGATAGGTAGGTATCCAGATTTACAGTATCAATTAGCAATTGCAATCAGCATACAAGTCCGACTGCCTCGCTTGAGAAACTTGTCAGTTGTCTCTAAGATGTCCACACACAAACTTAGTAGTGCAGTTCACTGTGATGCCAATTATAATGGTGAGCAGTGTTCACCGAAACAAATAACATAGGGCCTTGCAAATAACTACTTCATTAATTCTAGAAAACCCACAACGGTTTATTTAGCCTTGCCCACAACTATCTATTTTGCTACAATCTGTTTGGCAGGACACAGGCAGGCTGGAAAGCAATACCAATCAGCCTAAATATTGTTCAAAATGGTGTCAGGAATTGTGAGTTGCTTAGTGACTGGCTATCAAAACAAAAGATAACCGTCAACTGTAGCAAATTGCTAGGCAACTTATGAATCATTTCTGCTTTTGAGCTACAAGCTATAAGTTTTGAACACTTTACTTTTGGCGCAGAACTGCATTATTTGTCTCATGCCGGTAAGAAACGTCAGCTGCTGTGACATGGCATTAGAGCGCGAGCCTTGCGGTATAATTAAAATTATACTATAAATTGTAAAATTTAGCAAGTATAGGGCATTTTTAGGGAGTTTCATCAGTCATTTTATTCATTAAAATTATGTTGTGTGTTACTTATGGTATCGGTATGCTGTGCAGTAGAAGATGATATTGCATTTTGCATCGTTTAGCTATGGTTTAGCCATGGATGAAAGAACCTGGATAGGAAACTCCTATTCCTTCAACATTACGGGCAGCGTTCCGGGCGATCGACCTGCCACCTAGCGTTCGGTAAGTATCGGGACTGGAAACTCCCGCTATGGGGGACGCGGTCTATGGGGGACGCGGGGCGGCATGTTTTGAAATGGGTATTAGACCGCTATGCGGATTTATTTTTAGTTTTAGAAGCTATTTACGACAGACAAAATTGATCAGGCTATCGAATGAGACCAAAACTATTATTGTCCGTTTCGCACAAAAGTCGTACACGAGGGCCGAATACAGGCGACTTTGAAAAAGAGGGCCATTTCTAGTGTTTTTCTCTTACGCGGCGCCGGTGAACGCTTACGCGGCGCCAGTGAATGCGCGGCAGACGCGGCTCCCGCTGCCGCCGCGCGTGCCCTCGGGCACTTACCGAAGGGAACGCAATCAGCTGTTAGGGTGCGTTCTTTGAGCAGATTTCACGTGAAATTTCACGTGGAATCGGAAGTCAAGCCGTTCTTTGCCGATTCCACGCGGAATTTCACGTGAAATCCCGCGGAATTCCACGTGAAATACGGGAATCGAAAAAGCTTGTCCCGAGCGCTTTTTTCAAGATGGCGACGCCCAGTGGAGGAGGGAATGCGAATGTGCAGGGGCGGCGCCACGGGTTTTCGATAGGGGGGGACGGGGACCGAAAATCGAAAATCCCAAAAGTAGATACTGATCGTGTATGCAAAAAAAAAAAAACGAGGCACGTAACGCCGCGAAACTTGGCAAGGCCCAAAACACATCGAATGGTGCATCCCGCTTCCAAACTTATCCTAGGACACCTAAGATCGATCACCTTTTCAAGCATCCTTGCCTCTAAATCAAAATTTGCAGTCTTGCCAACTCAAAGCTGGTTTCCTACAAGCTGCGAATTGCTTAGGTATGAGTAGCAGTGCCAGCTATTCTTACGTTTCGTACTTTCAAATTTTCGATCTTACGTCTGGTCAGCTTCAGGGCTTCACCATCATATAGTCATGGAGGAAAAGTGGGAATGTCTTCTGCTCTGACAAGTGCGCCAAAACCGCAATATAATTTCAGAATCATGACATCACCACCTGATCCATATGCAACGGGCAGGGTGCAGCTAATGGCTAGCCGTCAGTGGTCATGTCATCGGTGGTCACTCAAAAGGCCATGCTAGGTCATGGAAGGTCACCAGCCGTTATTTGATCACACTTTCTGATGGATTTTACTTGCCAAGAGCTTCGCGGGAAAAACGAGCGCATGCACCGTTGAAAAAATTGAGTGAAAGGGTCTCAGGTCCGGCGACCTCTGCAGGTGAAATGCCCCAGGGTAGGATTCCGGTCCTTGTTGATTAACTTCGTCAAAAATGGCAGTAGAGCTGTGATGTCGGCACCATTGTGTTCGTCATGATCGAGCTGGCACGACCTGCATCGTTCTCATATTCACCCTCCAATCGTAACAACTACAGCAGGGATTGGCAAATGGCGGGGCACCCCCTTTGGAAGGTAATGAAGGTCTCTGGAAACCTCATCCCACATCTCTTTAGCATTAGTGGCTCTTCTTATGGAACAGGTTTCTTGACTGGTCTGTTTCACCCTGGGGGAGCCGATGCTATATCCAATTATAAGGTCTTGGGCTACTGCGTGCTTTTTTGGTCCTGCCTGTGATCTATCCGAACACTTTTTCCCACAAGTGCTGGGGTTAAATGGCATAGATTTCAAATGGTTCCTGTGGTAGAACTGCCATGCTTGAATTTGACTAATTAGGAATGGAAAATTTTCATATAGTAACGGAAATCTATGGAATTTCAGTGAACTTGGTATTATCGGCAATGGGGTCTGGCAGTGGGGTGGGGAGGTAATAAGTAGGTAATAACCCTGCCTGGCGCCCCAAAAAGGGGGCACGATCCCCGAGGCCCTGCCGATCACCTTATAACTACAGGCATCACAGCTCCACACCTTTTGCAGATGGCCAGGACCCCCTGCGATGCATCCCAACAGCAATCTTTATTCAGAACCTGCCTTGATTAACCAACGATGCATTAAATGCGACGGATAGCTCTATAATGCATTGTTATCAACTATTGAACGGGCCTCGCCGATAGGGGGGTACTGTACCCCCCTAACTTTCGATAGCGGGGGACCTGTCCCCCCCGTCCCCCCCGGTGGCGCCGCCCATGCGAATGTGTGCGTAGGTTTTGCGGAATGTGTTACTAAAATGTTACCGTTTTTACCAAAAAAATTTTAGCGATTGTTTCCGCTGTTACTAACCAGCAAACTGGTGTGGAAATATTAACGGGTAGGTATTCTTACAAGCTGTATGCACACCAGAGACTTTTCTATAAAAACTCCATCTGCCTCTCATCACTTAAGATGCATCATGTGACTTACCGACAATACAAGCAACGCTAAGTTCAATGCATGTTTCACAAATCTGGGCGTATTACATTTATGAAGCCTCTGTGACAATTGCGCCGTGAAATTCCCGGGCTGTCGGCAAAGAACGCATCAGCTGACTGAGCCGTGAAATTTCACGTGAAATTTCCGTGCAAAGAACGCACCCTTATTAGTTTCCAATCCAGGTTCTCCTTCATCCATGGTTTAGCTGCTTATGATCGACGTCCGACGATCGACTGCTTGGTATTTTTTCCTAGCGTTTTTTCAAAATATACTTTTTGTACGAAATAATGCATACAGATGGTGCCAAAAAGCAATGAAACATGCAGTATGCCCACGGACGTATAAATAAACTGGACTGACAATCCCAATGGACCTCCTATGGAAGATAGTGAAGCCGACAAGGCGCCATTTTACGTTGCCAAAAAACCGTGCTCTGGAAGGTCATCGAGCCAATACGATTAGAATTGCGTCCAAACGGATGATCGGATCGAGATGCTGGTGGTACCGTTCGACGGGTAATTCCTTGAGGCAGGTGATGATGGATGTCACATGTCACCCGGTGTCACATCGCGCGTGCCACGTGCCGACAAACTTACAAAGGGCAAAAACCTTTAAGCGACGCTTCAAGTCAAACGAAGGGCGGCACAGGTGCCAAACTCACAGGTCACATGCCCCAGTGTTCGACCACTAGCATATGGTATGTTCGGCATCAGGGGGTGCGGAATGCACGCGCTAGTGGCGAAAAACATGTTTTGAGGAGGCATCCTCCGATTCCGGAAAACCTTGACCTAGGCACACCAAATTTGGCACACTGACACTACTGGACACGCGCTTTAAGATGCTGTACAAATAGGCGTGCTGGGGTGCACGGTGCACGTGCTGTGCACGTGCAAACCTTTTGATGTTGCACTCCAGGTGTCACATATGCGGGTAGGGCGGGTAGCGCTGGCAAGCTCAAAGTGCCAAATTTACACAGGCCACCCAGAATGTATTCCAGCATAGTTTTGAGCATATCCATCTCCTGGTGGCCCCCAAAGGTGCGCTCTGCACGTGCAAAAAAAAAATTATCCGCGCCGGGCGGTGGGGATGATTGGACAGTGGACACCCTATGTGGATTTATGTAAATATCTCGAAAACGGCGTTGTGCAGCGCCGCCGTTTTTGGCACACCTTTCCATACATCGTTTTCACAAATGCTGCATAACTTTCAGACTTAGGTCGCTCAAGGTTAGGTCACCAGGTTACGTCAAGTGGCCTTACCTTAGGAAAAATTATAATGCCCGTCATAGCTACACAGACTACAATCGGCTTAAAACGTGCAGCAATAGATAATATCAACAGTATATACGTAGAGTACCTACCTCTACCTCGAAATTTCAATATCACTGACCTAGGGTTTTGTTGATTTTGCGACCTCAGACCACCAGCACGGCAAATCATTTATTTTGTCAAATTCGGGCTCTTAAACTTTTTGCTACCCAGCAACGCAAATTTACGCCTCAATCGCCGGCCAGCGCAGCATAGGCATCTTTTTATCTACGTTGTTTGCGCCTGCAGTAATACTGCACCGCAATAACCATTTTCTTCATCTTTCATCCATAGATGGCAGTAGCAAAGCGCCTGCATCTATGCTGTGCCGCAGTGCTCTTACAATACGAGATGAGCAATGAGCATTGAACAAGCAAGTGATATTGAAATCATAGGCGGCGGAACGAGGGGGCACCGGGGCACCGTGCCCCCTTTAATTTTGGCATTTTAACATAGCCCTTTCCATGCAACGCCCTATGGGCGTTGCATGGAAAGAATGGGACCAAAAGTCGGCAGTGCCCCCTTTAATTGAAGGTGTTCCGCCGCCACTGATTGAAATTCCGAGGTAGAAGTATTCTACGTATATACTGTTGCTCTTATCAATCGCTGCACGTTTTAAACCGATTGTTCAGTCTGTGTAGCTATGACGGGCACTATAACTTTTCCTAAGGTAAGGTCACTTGGACGTAACCTGATGACCTAACCTTGAGTGACCTAAGTCTGAAAGTTACGCAGCATGTGTGAAAAAGATGTATGAAAAGGTGTGCCAAAACGGCAGCGCTACACAACGCCGTTTTCGAGATATTTACATAAATCCACATAGGGTGTCCAAGCATCCCCACCGCCCAGCGTGGATAATTTTTTGCACGTGCAGAGGCCACCAGGAGATGGATATGCTCAATAACTATGCGGGAATGCATTCTGGGTGGCCTGTGTAAATTTGGCACTTTGAGCTTGCCAGCGCTACCCGCCCTACCCGCATATGTGACACCTGGAGTGCAACATCAAAAGGTTTGCACGTGCACAGCACGTGCACCGTGTACCCCAGCACGCCTATTTGTACAGCACCTTAAAGCGCGTGTCCAGTAGTGTCAGTGTGCCAAATTTGGTGTGCCTAGGTCAAGGTTTTCCGGAATCGGAGGATGCCTCCTCAAAACATGTTTTTCGCCACTAGCGCGTGCATTCCGCACCCCCTGATGCCGAACATACCATATGTTAGTGGTCGAACACTGGGACATGTGACCTGTGAGTTTGGCACCTGTGCCGCCCTTCGTTTGACTTGAAGCGTCGCTTAAAGGTTTTTGCCCTTTGTAAGTTTGTCGGCACGTGGCACGCGCGATGTGACACCGGGTGACATGTGACATCCATCATCACCTGCCTCAAGGAATTACCCGTCGAACGGTACCACCAGCATCTCGATCCGATCATCCGTTTGGACGCAATTCTAATTGTATTGGCTCGATGACCTTCCAGAGCACGGTTTTTTGGCAACGTAAAATGGCGCCTTGTCGGCTTCACCTGAATGGAGGTGGTTGCGGGTCCAGTTTATTTATACGTCCGTGAGTATGCCTTAGATAGTTATTTTCAATATTTGCAAATGACACTCATTTTTCTTGCCCAGGAACATAATACACTACATAACTCTGATATTGCATAATCATTTTTGTCTCTCAAAACATTTTTCTTTTACAAATAATTAATGAAAGACACAAAATTTTGATCAAGTATTTTCTACTCTTTGCAATAATATTTTGAATCAGCTGAAAACAACATCTCTCGTTACTCATCGCTCGGGGTTACATGAGCAGAGTTAATACGCATTACAAACGGACTACAATAGTGAGCGAATAGGAAAATCCGTTCCTGATACGCATTTACTTGCTCATGTAACCCCGGTAATCGAAGGCATCGAAGGTGTCTACCTGGCGACCGAGCGACATCTGGCGGCAGTCGAGTGTGTTCGGCGGCGGGGCGTGCGTGTCGGGTGGGTCGCTCCGGTGAGGTGCTGTCTTTCACCGGTGCTGTTGATTTGAAGTAAGGCGTTAGATTGTTTGTTCTCTTGCTCACTGCACTCTAAGTCCGATGCTTAATTGTTATAGTTGTGTAATGTGCTTCATCTTTGTCCCGGCTTATAATGGGGGAACAAGAATGGCAGCGGTCTTGGGTTTGAAATTGAAATACCTAAAACATTATTGTTGATTGTTTTCATTTTGTTATTGCCCTTTAAATTGTTGAAGCTGCTACCACATTGCTTCTATAATGAGAGTCGATATAAAATATTTGCAATGTAATTCCAGCCTTAGTGCCTTTAGCCTAATAACCTTGAATTACCTATTCCAAGATCATCCTCACCCTGACCCAGCTCTGCCATATAGGTGCCCACTCATCAGTATCGAGTAATGGAAATTGGAAGCTACAGGCAGTTCGCCTTCTTCCATATATATTCAAGACTTCAAGACTTCTAGTGCCTCTTGTATTTTACCTCAAATCATTTTTAATTTGTCATTCATAAGAAGCCAGGAATGCCAATTGAAGTCAGGAAATGATGAAATGATAAGGATAATGATTTCAATGTGCAAACTTCCCTCCCAAACATTGATGTGTATGTTTGTGTTTTGATGCCTTTTTTAAACACAACATCCTAGTTTTCAGGGGTAAATGTTCAGAAAAAGTCTGATTCACTTTTAAAACATAAATTTTGCGTATTCTTACATAATTTGACATCCTGAGTCCAAACATGATACTAACAAGTGGTGCAAATACAAGAAAAACATAACCAAACCTTACCTAACCTTACCTACTTACCTACAACCCACCAACTTACAACCCACAAACCTACAACCTTTAAACCTACCAACCTACAACCTACAAACCTACAATTTATGCTGTTGCGTATTCATATGAATGGCACTATAACTGTAGATCAGACCTTTTCTGAACAAATACTGTTTTCAGGTAGGTATGCAGTGTAGCAACTCACCTGACATTGAAATATACCAACTTTAAAGCATTTTTTTATTTTGTTTCAGGGCAGACCCATACGGCCTCAGGAGTTAAAAGCTGTCTCCCAGTAACCACTCAAAATGAGTGGCCTAGGAGGCTATTGCCACTCTGAGTTCTGGGTAAGTTTGCTTTTAGAAACCTTCGCATGCTAAGTTTGTGGGCCCTCAGCTTCAAGATGGGAACAGAAACCTACCTTGTACCTATTGTGTCCTAATGTAGGCTAAATGTCAAATGGTATTTTCAAAGAAGGAAATTTGATGGTGCATCCACAATGGCATATGAGTATGTTTGTCAGAACATAGACTAATGCATGGATTGTGTACCTACAGGATCCCAGTCCAAAATTAGTGAATTAAGTCATCTTTCCACAGCAGTCTCAGAAACAAATGTAGACCACTCGACTGCAAGTAAGTGCCTGGTTAAGTGACGAATGTATTGTTGACAATCTGTCTTCCCTGTTCACAGAACACAAGCCTGACATGGGACGCCGACGTTCCCGACTTCACTCCCTGTTTCGAGCGCACTGTGCTGGTATGGGTGCCGTGTGGCTTCCTCTGGCTCTTCTCGCCAGTGGAGACTCTCATGGTGCTCCGATCCAACGACCGCTTCATACCCTGGACCGTCCTCAACATCTGCAAATACGTGAGTGTTCCATTACAGGGTGGAATTAAAAGTCATGGGTTTGTGGCTGCCAGAGAAGAATGATCTACTTTGCTTGTCTGGGTGAGTGGGTGTTGCTGTCGCCCTGTATGGACTGACATGACAAAGTGAGCATAGGGATGTCTGAGGGATGTGAGAATGGGATGACAACCATTAGCTGGTTTCATGACCATTGACCAATTCTAGAAACTACATAACAAGAGCTTATACAAGCATCTACAGACCAAACGTCAATCGTATAGCTCAGCGCAACTGGCTCATTGCACGGAGTTATGTGCTTGTTATACTCATTGCCATGGAATGGCGTGAAATGTTATTTTTGCACTTTCTTTTTATCGGTAACGTCCTATTTGAAGAATTACGAGATGAGATTAGATAAGGCACTGGATTGCAGTTGTCCAAATTTTGTCATTTATCGATAAAATAGTACGGAGCTCCTGAAGGAAAAGACAGCGCGCTGTTGATATTGCCCGAGTATTCAACAAACGTTCCCTTCCATTAGCAGTTATGTATGTTTGTTTGGGGATGCGGGAGATCGTGCCACCGACCCGGCACGAATCCCAAAGACGAATTACGCCGTCCAAATGATTTGTCAAAACGGGGCTTAGTACACGTAATTCTAATTGCTTTCCTTTTCGTTTTTCCCTGTTCGATATTATCAGGTAACGCTACTTCAGGTGTTCTTTTTGTTAAATTTCTTCCACCTATATGTTTATGACATTCGGGATGAAATTCACCACCTATCGATGTCACGGGTAGATTGCTGTAACAATTCACTAATAAACGTCTCAGTCCTCCAGTCTCTTTGGATGAGAGACAGGATGACGACTGCTGGGCATCTCTACTTACGGCCATCGAAATGCCACCCTCATGTCCTTGGGAGTGCTCCTACGTGGCGTGCACTTCATGGGATGCCCCAGAACTCATTTCCCTCTGTGTGCTCGGTAGAAATCTGCAGATGACATTTCACGGTTAGTGTTTTTACTTAGAGAATAGGCTGCTTTCAGTATTCATTCATCGTAAATCAAACAGTCATCAACGTAGATCAGAGTTGGCCGTTGGTCTAGATAAATAATCCTACACAGACGACGAATATTAGCCGTTTGTTGCCAGCTGTCTTTGCTGATCAGGAGCACATGGAAGTCTTCCATGAGGTCATGATCGCTGCTCTGCGGCCGATAAGTTGTGAGCAAACGTTAGCCGTTGCGATACGTTCCGGCGAGCCGGGACTGTCCCTTGCAGCTGCGCACGGTGTGCCACTGTCAGAGGTGTGGGAAGCGAGCAGGGAAGCGCCCTCAACTAGCTCTGCAAGGCGCCGGTCGGCATCCCTGGCAGATGGTGTCGAAATTGGTATCCGATGTACTGTTTCATGGGAGTTGATTTCAAACATTTCGGTTAGGGGTCAGATATTTCGGTGGCGTGGGTCTTGCACCGTGTTTACACTTAACTACATATTCATTGCAATTATGCAATGTTGGGATTGCTCGTATATTGAGCTGTTTGCTGGTAGGGTAGGACATGGCTAAGTTGCATCGTCAGTTGCGTCATGTCATTTGATGACGGATACGCAAACCGCCCAAGTTCAAGGATATGTGCACTCAATACAGTCACGCTGTTCACCTGTCCCACTCCCGACTTGCGCATCGTCCCCAGGCTGACATTGTCGCCCTCTCCCTCGACCTCTCTTAGTCCCCACTGATGACGTCACGCCACCCTGCCGCCAATGGCATCACGGACCGGCCACCGGACCGGGTGGCCCGTTTGTTTACCGGTGTCATGTGGGGGCCGATCAGGATTGACTGACGGGTGGCCCGGTAGTTTCCGTGAGTGGTGTGGTGAGACGCACGGGTCACCGCCCTTGGCGAACTGTTGGTTCAGGGTCACTGGCGCGTCTGCACAGGCCGGCCAAGCTGCTACAGGGCTGATGGAGGTCAATCTGGCTGCAGGGCATGACGCTACCGTACACACACGGGGATCATCGATGGAGTGTCACGTTCGCACGAACGCCTTGACGAACAAACTCACGCTCACACGCAAGCACGCACGCACAAACACAGTGCCTCCCCCTCACAAACACACACACACGTGGCGTCGACGGTCCGGTGTCCTCGCCGGCTGATTTATGGAAGCTGCGCCGCCCCAGGCTGGCGCTGGGAGGGAGTAAGAATAGGGCGCCATTACTGCCAAGGCCGGCTGGGCCGTCGGCGACGTTCAACCACGGTCGGATCTGTTCCCTCTCCTCTGGGGCCGGCCGCGCCATCAAGGCTTTACCGCCCAGTAAATCTCTGAGTCATATACTGGTCATTAGTTTTGCGTCGGTTGGCTGCTTCTATTGTTTTCGTTTGGGGGTGATACTTTTCACACGCAGCAGGCTCAAAGCAGAACCGTCTCAGGCGCTCATTCGCAAGGCCACGGAATATTTACTCGAGTTCGATGCTGGCATTTAGGAACAGTGAATGTCGCAGCTTTCAACTTGCAACTTGCAAGGTGACTGCGATGATAGGGAATTGCGGTTTTTCGGCAGATGTTTGGTTTATTATTGTTTGTATTTTAGACCGGTCTCAAATAATAGCCTTATGCCAGTCAAAAATAGCTCTCCATTAGTTCTTTAAAATTCTGAAATCACTCAGGCATGCAACTTTTCAATTCTGCTACAGGGCTCCATTCCGCCACATTTTATTTAAAAAAAAAAAACTCCAATGCATAGGCATACAATTTAAGGTATAAAGGTAAGGTTAACTGTAAAGAAACAGAAGTTGCATGCGTATTGCCGTTGGTATGTTTAGGGTGATGTGGTTTCTCGAACGGGGTTGACGCAAAGTCTACTAACTACTTGATTCGTTTAATTACATCAGCATAAGTTAGTTTTCAAAAGTCGTTTTGAATCAGTGGAACTGAAAATCAATGGAATTTTAGTGAAGTAAACCACATTCCCTTGTGGTCGTGATTGATTTGAACGACAGATCAGATTTGTTTTCTGCATTATAAGCCGTGGTATTTCGCATGCCATTTCCAATAATGCCGTCGCAGCCCCTCTGCAGTATCTGGCTCACCGCTGTGTATGCAGGGACCGGTGCTTGAGGTCGATGTCTGCCACGGCAATGTTTGCAGCGGCAGACGTCACTCGTTTGTTGTTTATGGCTACCTGTTGCCGCATAGGGACGCGCTGGGGGCGGAGTCGGTCGATCACGTTCACCATGCCACGGTTCCGGCGGGCGACCCGTCCCTGTTCCGAGAAACCGCTGGATATTGGGATCCTGCAGTCACGATGCTCTGTCCCTGGTGACAATGCTATGTTCCCGGTGGCAGCACTTTGTCTGTGGTGACATAATCCTCTCCGTGAAGACAGCAAGGCATCCTGATTCTAGTGGCAGAATTCCTGTCACCTGGTAACGAAATTCTGTCCCGGCAAAGAAAGCCATACCCCTGGCTATAGACCCTGTCCTTAGCACCGGATGGTTTCCGGGGTACCCGAGCACACCAAGGTACGGTGTACCCAGTGCAGTGTACCCTACATGACCGGCTCCCCGCCGTCGCCCCTGGACGAGCACCGTCGCCTGTGCTGAACGTGGACGGGCCGCTCGCTGGTGCTGCCAGTCGCCGCAGTGGTTATATAACGGAACAGGTGGTGGTGCTTGCTGTCCGCCGGACGGCTCGGAAAACTCGCCGCCGAGGGACATGGTTACTGGAGTACCAGCCATTTAGAGTAGATATGTTGCCATGTCAGGCATTTTGTGAACAATTTGCTCACGCTCTTGCAGATCGTCTGCAGTGCAGCGACCGCGCTCCTTAGTTTGCGCCCGAAGTGGCCTGGACACTGCGTCAGAGGCTTGGCTACTCGCAACGGGAGCACCTGTGCACCCTGCGCTGCCCCGTTGCACATGATTCGAAGGATGAGCGGTTCAATCGACACAATCTCTGGATGACCAGAAAAACTAGCGTACCATATAACCTTTCCGGCTCCGGCTGTCGACACCTGTGTAATGCGCCATTACCGTGCTCACGCCTGTTGGAGCAGCGCCGGCGTGTCCCGCTCGATTGCATTCGTTGTCACGTCATATTGGCTCTGCCCGGAGTCGGAAGGGACATATGTCGCAATGGTTGATTGGATTGGACGTAACCCAGCGGTGGCTGGGTGCAGCGGCTGCCGGAAGGCCTGGAATGTCTGGATCGCGATGGGACAGGTGCTGGAACGCGCACCTTTCCGACTGGGTCTCCGTATTGACGCCTGACTGAAATTACTACGGTCAGCCGTCCGGCTCGGTTTCCGAGATCGGCACCGGATACGCGATCTGCCGGCTACTGGATTACAGAGTACCGTGCAGGGTTCGTTCGGAGACTCGTATTGCTGACCAGTGACGCTGTTGGCACACATTTGATGCACATTGCACAGCTCTGCCGGAGTGGGACGGCCGGCCGGCCGGACGGATACCCCACCCTACCCCCACACCCATCGGTGGAAGAGTTGGCCGCCGCCGACGCCGCCGTCTGGTGACGTCACCGCTGGTCGATGACGCCGCTGTTTGTGTGACGTCACGGGTCAGGTCAGCCGCTCGGCCGGCCGAGTGAGGCCGCTGGACTGCTTCATGGCCACAGGGTATTGATCGGTCCGCCTAATGGACCGATGCTGGTCGAATGGTTGCTATACACAGCTTGGGACATGTGTATTGGCTTCTCAGAAGGTTATAGCGATGGTGGCAGACTGGTACAAAGATAGGAAAACAAATTATCCTGACAGCTCTGTATTCATTGAACCTTGCACTGTCAGTTTTTCGCCTGCACGTCAGGTAATGGGAGTTTCTGGAAAATAATGCGATCTTCGCCCATTGCATGTATACATTTGGATATGTCCTATACGGGATGTCTTATTTTTCATATCTGGTGTGGCTTGGCTGAACTGCTCAGTACCGCGTCAAGGTCTTATTAAGCTAGAGCCATCTCTTTCGCATGGGTCTCGTAGTGAATGTATGATCGTTTCGTGGCTGCACGGTATGCATTTTTCATTTCAACTGCATAGTTTTTCGGGAAGAAAATCTGAAGGCGGCGAGCGTGAATCACGCGAGCAAACCAGATGGAATGTTTGTGTACGACACTGGTCGCTGTCTCAGTGGTTGTCCGCGCATTAAAGGGACCATCCCACCTTAACATTAGTTTTGAGTTGAGATAGCCAAGTTTGCGGCCAGGCTCAGAAACCACCATTTATCCTGGTCGCAACCCCCGCAGCTTTATGGTGTTCAAGAAATTTCTTCCCTTTACTTGCAGGGTGGGACCAGCTTAGTCCCTATCTCTTAACCATTACGGGAATCTGATGACGTCATCAGGCTTTCGAACGTCCGTTAAATGTTTGACTAAAACGTTTTGTAGCACGCGGTGGTATATGCTGCTTTGCGCGCAACAAATGCCGCACTTTCAAATAAAGTCGTTAGGAGCAGCGGAGATCCCAAAAAGTAAACAAAAGTAAAAGTAATATCTTGAAAACCGGTGAATATTTTTCGATGAAATTTGGTAGATATTCGTTTTTGCTCTTTCTGAACCGAGCGACATCACTTTCATGCCAATTCATTAACTTTTTTGAAGGTGGGAGGGTCCCTTTAACTGACTGTTGGACCGCTAGTCCTGCGCATCGTTTGTGTGGAAATCCACTGCAGAGGCCTGTAGTGCCTATTACGAGAACCCCGCTGAACAATCACCGTCCGTCCTACGCGCCTTCACAAACGTTCCTTCTTTCCTGTCCGGTCACGTTGACTCTAGTCGGACCGCCCGATGGTGCCGGCTGCCGTGACGTCACCGAGGCGTCATCATGATGACGTGCACTTTCTGTGCGTACCGGCGGCGGCGTGGCACGGCGCCGAGCCGCCGCCGCCTGCCGCCCGGCGCGGTCTGACCCCTCCCCTCCCCTCTCCCCCAACCGTCCCCACTCCCCACCGACCGGCACCGGTGCCCGCCGACCTCCCCTATCGAGTTACACAATGGAACGAGGCAAAGCTGCCGGCGACCGCGGGTGCAGCGAGAAGGTGGATGGCTTCATGCAGCCTCGCGTGGCAGAGTATCATGTAACTCGGTCGGAGGGGTGTGGTTTGCCATTTCTTGTCCGCGGTGCCATAATGTAGTTCCAGAGAAGGATGGATGTGACTTGCTGGCGTTACTAATGCTTGCTCTAAGCCTAAGGTGTGCATTGTGCACTGTGCAGTGTTTCGGAAGAAGCCATGTTCTCAGCCGGTTCGTGGTTTTATTTCGTTATGTAATAGGAATATGCAAGTGAATGCATCAGTACCGGTCTGGGTGTAGCTATAGTACGAACTCAAGCCCATGAGAACTGGATTATTCGACCTCACTCACTTTTAACGCCGTATGTGCACATTGCTGGCTTTTCCTTCCAGATTAGCGTTGCTTCGTCTACGACTTAGGCATCATTTCTGAGAGCGCTCTGTCCGTTCCGATTATCAGCCAAGAAGATGATCATGCCTCGGTCCGCACTCGGCTGTTCTTTTCACCATTACCTACTCCAGGCACTGGCGTGTGCCGGTGCCACGGATTTCCCTGGAACACGCGCTGGCCGTCCTTGACTCGCGACTCGCGAGTACCCTCGTCTCTCCCGGCGGAGGAGGGATGACTCTCCATTCCGCCCGTCCCACTCCAAACGCGATGCCGCCGCGTCCGGCACGAAAAGCAAACAGCGACTCGCCCGCTCAAGGTTTCCACCGGCAGTTAGAGCCAACTTGTCAGCCAACCGCAGGCTGTCGTTTCTTTCGACATGGGTTGCCGCTTGTAAGTGGTATTCGACCAGGTCGAATCGACCTCATGACTCTGTTGTGGCTTGGAGTGTAGAATGTGCTGTTGCTCACCCAGCCCTCCATATGATGCCCTTTCCTTATGCAACCAGGGAGATCCAATGTCACAGTGTTCCATCGTGATGTCTCGTTGAGACGTTGTGACTTCGTACATCGTGCTCCCTAGCACCCCTCCCCACGGGTATCGTCATCTACCCCGTGACACCAGGTTCCGTCCTTCACAACTCTTGATAAGACATGCTCGAACACGTGACCGGACTTTCAGGAAATGCTATCGTAGTGGTCTCGTCACCCCCTCAGTAGCATGTGATTTCATTATGAGTGGTAGGCTCTGCGCCTTTCCGATCTGCCCGTTGGTCATGATTCGCCGGCCGCCGGGTCATCCTCCGGGGGGGGGGGGGGAGGTGTGTGGGGGGATCTGACCCATATCTGGCCGATCTGGGATCGGTCTCTGGGCCCTGTGGCCCACATGATAGCGGTATCAGCGACCGGCACAATCTGTGCGGGCGCTGATGTGACATGAGTCTCGCTCGAAGTGACGATGCCGAACGCACGTTCCCGCCTGTCACCGTGCCGAATGAGACACATGTAGCCATTACGGGGCGCTACATTCGGGCGCTTCTTCTGGCTCCCCTCAGAGCTGCGATTGTCTCCGACTCTGGTCGCCACACCCAGCTTGTAGTGGGGGCTCCCTCACAGCTGGTGGGTCCACGCCCGCCGTAAGCTTCCTCCAGCTGGCCTGGTCTGAGGCTTTGGTTCTATTCTCGGCACGAGTCGCCCATGTCTATCGTAAGGCGCTTTGCTGTCGTCAGCCAGGGATGAGACTGCTGATAGTGGTATGCCGCAGCTCAGCGCTGGTTTGGTGAACTTGGGTTCACAGCGGCTCAGTGCTGGTCAATCCACGGTATAGTGGAATACCGATGTGGTCTGCATGGCCGAGTATGGTCTGACGAACGGTGGAATGTCAGATGTCAGTGACCGGTAAACGGTTGTCAGACGCTTCTCCACAACGCATACAGGGGATGTCCTGGCTGCCAGTTGCCACTCCCGCTAATTAAGCAAAACGGCATCAAACGTACCTGTAACGCGGATTCGGTGATCCGGCTCATTCATCTACAAACGGACGTAGTCCCGCAGTACTGAGACCCTCTGTGTGTTGCGGACGAGCGTGGGACGTCTACTCGGATCTGTCGGAGATCCAAACCACCCACCCCGTGACCCGGGCGGAAGCGGCCGGTACATCCGGCTGCGCTCAGGGGGAGGGGAAGGGGGTCGCCGGACTGTGTGATGTCACGGGACTCAAGAGTGAGCCAAAGGGGGAGCCGGTGTCACTGAGCGGGGCAAAAGGTGGAGCTGGACGAGATACGAGCTGACGTAGGTCAAAATAAGAACTAATTCCTGTTGTCGCCGGTGGGAAGCTAGTTGGTGGTGTCAAACGTCAAAACAGGAATCGGATTCGAGGATACGGTATACGTAGGTCAACTCTGGAGCGCCTCTCAACTGCACAACCTGTACATTTCGATACCAACCACTTGGGCCCTCCTGATAAGATTTTGTTGCTTACAAATCAATCATGTCTTCCGGATCAGGAACATGCTCGCTGTGCTGGAAAAGGCGAAACCAGCTGAGATATGTTATGCACAGGACCTAGGAAATATTTTATGCACACGAGCTTATATCATTTCAGCAAATGGGAAATTTTAAAGTGAATAACATGCGTCTACCCTGGGCCATGTCATTCCGGACTGCATGCTAGCTGTCTCAGTCAGTGTGAGTTCAGGACAGGTAACAATGGAAAGGTCTTGTCACGCCGTCGCGCTGGGTGGCCGTCGTGGCCAGAAGTGTGGACCGCCCGGGGCTGTTGGCTTTGTCAACAGTCGCCGAACGGTGCAGGCCGGCACGGGCGGGGCCGAGTCAGACTGCATAATGTGTGTAAGCGTCATCCCATTGTGCTGGTCGGGTCGATGGTTGCAGTGGGCGGTGCTGCTTGGGCGGTGTTAGCAGGGACAGACTATTTTTGACATGTGCCATTCGAGACCGTATGTGATATGACCAAACCTTGGACACTGACATGTGAATTGTGACATTGACTTACCCCCGAAAACCCCTGACCCCAAATTACTCTGTGACTTTTGATCTTTTGGGGCATGTGGCTGTAGTGACACTGGTTGGCCTGTGACAGTGACCGTGACTATCCCGCGATCCTAGTTGGCTCGTAACCAAGACTGATATGAGACCTGTGACGCCGATTGACCTGCAGTCCTGCTGACTCGTGACCTTAGCTGACCCTATGAGTTGACACCAGCTAACATTTGACCCTAGCTGACATTTGACCCCCAGCTGACCCATGGCTCTTAGCTGACCTGTAGCCCCTAGATAACTGATCTTTGACCCCAAGATGACCTGTGACCCCAGCTGACCTGACCGCGTCTTCTTTCGGCAGCTGTTCGCGTCTGTGCTGCTGATTTTGCAGCTGGGCGGTCTCATCTACGCCGTCACACAACACTCCAGCGACCCGGACTCTATACGATCAGTCGACATCTACACACCCGTCATACTGTTCGTCTCAATAGTAAGTCCGGGCAGCGCCTGCTGCAGTCTCGCCCATGTCAAGGAGCTGTTAGTTCTTTTCTAGGGGAGGAAAGGGGGTATCCAAACCCTCAGTCCAGCATGCCGCACCAAGCACTGAGCCATTTGTGGGCCGCTCATCATTGCTAATGTCATACACATCTTCATTTTCTGCAAATTCATACTGATACCCTTTTAGGTGTGTGTGTGGGAGGGGGGGGGGGAGTCCATGTCTACCCAGTGACTGTCGAGACACAGGGTCAGTCTCCAGGCAGCCCCGCCACATCCGATAAGTGGTCGACACGCGTCTGTTTTCCTTGGTCCGTCGCCGACCAAGTATGATAGAGCGCCGGCTGTAATCACGGAACAAGAAGCAATCAGGTGCCTGTGGCGCGTCCCGGGACTAGTCTGTGGCACTATCGAACGGACCAGGCTGTCGCGTCGTCTCCGCCGTCACTGTGACCTGACCGGTCGCCGAGGGGCAGAGTGCAGTCTGGAGTCACGGGACACACCCAGTGGGGAGCGGCGCCGGGTGAGGGGGGAGGGGGCGTATTGTTTGCCGCCGATGGTGGGTATTGGACTGGCTGGTTTACTCCGCGGCGTTTGCTGGCCCTGAGTAACGGGCTCTGGCTGTGTGCTAGTGGTAAAGGTTTGGTGGGAAGCGTTAGTTATTGAGGTGTGGTCATGGGAGGTTACAGCGGGATTTTTGGGGTTTCGCCGTAAATCGTCCTGTTAAGACGCAATGTGGCTGTAACTATGATGCCCACTGCACACATTGAAACTTATCGTCACTAAATGGGAGGCGATCAGATGTGCTTATTGTAATGAACGATTAAACCATTTTATTGTCAAAATATCTCTTCAAACTTTTTTAATCGTCAGGAGACTCCAGACAATATCTTTAGTTCTTACTTGTGATGACTTAACTTCATCTGAAGGCAGTGTTCGAGCATTCGAGAAAGCTGCGGCATTCGTTTATAAGCATGAATTGTAACAATCGTACCTACATCACCGTTTGAATCATTTAATTTTCATAAGAAGAGTGTCGGTGATTCGCCGTTCGGATATCGACCTCTCGACAGAGCGCCTTTTTACATGTTATCTGGCGATTGTTTGATGGCTGTTCAGCGATAAGATGTGGCCTTGGGGTACATCGATGTCTCCGTTACATGTGTTTTACGAGAAGCCCGATTGGGATAGAGTGTGATAGTCAACGTTATACAACAGACTCAGACGATACCTATTATTCTATTGTTTGGCATTTGTTTTATGTAACCCGTTATGCAATATGCATAAGCATACTAAATGCTAGAGCGACCGATACTCAATCCAGTCCTGTGACCTTGGCTGGATGGGCTCAGTTTTCAGTGAGGGCGATCAGCTACCGGAATGGTGGATATTCGAGACCCAAACCGTTACTCGATTCATGTTCCCGAATGCCTCGTCATTGCCATTCGAACAGCCGACGATCTTTGTTGTTTCGATCCCGCCTGGTTACGAGCGAGCGAGCGCAGCGAGCGAAGTGAGTCTTTTCAATATAACGGAAAAATCTCAGTATGAGCGGCCCGGCCCGGCCCGGCCCGGCCTGTAACGCTTTTGAGAGGCTTATATCTCAGCAACCGCTGGACCGATTGGCCTGCGGTCTTTTTTGTTGGGTAGCCCCATCCCTTCTACCCCGTAATTGACTAATTTTGATACATCTCAGTGACCGTGGTGGCGTGCCACCACGTGAAAAGTCAAGGGTGTTCAAGCTGTTTTGCAAAAGTAGTGATTTTGAGAGGCTCATATCTCAGCAGCCGCTTGGGCGATTGACTTGCGGTAATTTTTGTAGGGTAGCAGCATCCCTTCTACCCAAAATAGGATACTCTCGATGTATGTGGGTCACCCCCAGTGCACGTGCAAAATACAACAATAAGAGGTGCCAAATTTGTTCCCATTTCAGTAACTCGGTAATTACTGGGGCGATTTCGCTGAAACTTGGCATACAGGTAGGCACCCACCAGGCAATGCATTCCCATGTGTTGCGGTTAGGGTGCTACTGCACGTGCGCACGTGCAGGGGGCGTTTCCAGATCTCGAGAACGGCTGGGCCGATTGCGCTCAAATTTGGTACACGGTTGGGGACCAGCTAGTAGGGTGCCGTGCAAAAGTCATTTTGGACCCCGTTTGCACGTGCGCACGTGCAGAATGCCGCTTCCAGATCTCAGGAACGGCTGGGCCGATTGCGTTCAAATTTGGCACACCGCTAGCGACCGGTTAGAAGGGTGCTTTGCACAAGCCCGTTGGAAGCACCCTCTCGCCCTTCCGCACGTGCAGGGCTCACTATCTCGCTCGCTCGTTCTTCGCCCAAAAGGCGTTTTACTGGTTTCTAAATGTTCAATCATTCTAACGCCAATCGATCAAAACGTTTACTTTAGACCGCGATAGTCGTAGTTTTTAAATTAGATTCATTTTCTCTGCCCTGCAGCCGCCATGAGTAGTCTCGTACGGACGGCGCCCGCTGTATCATGTGATGCTGAGTGGCGAGACGTCGGTTCGGCTGCCGCTATCACTCCACAGTGATGCAAATGGGGTTCACGAGTGGCCATAAATACCCAAAAGTCAAGTTTACCAAATCGAGTTAATTGCGATATGGCCGAGTAGACAAATAATTGGGGCATCTGAAATCACATGGTTTCCATGTTTTTGTCAAAACCGGCCTCGTGTATAATCGTCAGAAGTCGTGACATTTTCTAGGTCGTAAAATGACGGTCAGACACTCGCAAGTTCAAACGCCGCTGGTTTGCGTTCATTTCGTACAAATTGAAAAAATTGTGCATGGGAATGATCCCCACCGCCTTCTGCTTCTAATGCCGGGTCACAAAAAGCCGTATCTTATTCGCTTTGGCGGTAATCTGACTATTTATCATCATGTTGCAATCGCAGTTTTTTACTAAGAAAAAAAAAATGCTTTCGTTTCACCTACAGCACTTAACACAGTGTGTGCCCGTTAGTCCACCATACCATAGCCTTCCCTTATCATTTCTGAGTCGCATCGTGAAAGAATTAAGGCGCTAGCACAGGGCTGACCGACGCTACAGAGGTTTTTGTCCGGGCGGTCGGGTGCCTCAGTGGGCGCGCAGTGGGCGGGTGGGTGCCGCCGCGCGGCGTCCGGGCGGCGCGGCGGCGCGGCCGCCCGGGCCGCCCGCTGCGCCGCGGCACCCGACCGTGCCGGACGAAAACTTCTGTAGCGCCGGTCAGCCCTGTGCTAGCGCCTTAATTCTTTCACGATGCGACTCAGAAATGATTAGGGAATGCTATGATATGGTGCACTAACGGGCACACACTGCGTGAAGTGCTGTAGGTGAATTGAAAGCAAATATTTTTGGTAAAAAACTGCGGATGCAACATGATTACAAATAGTTAGCTCACCGCCAAACCAAAATAGATACGGCTTTTTATGACGTGGCATTAGAAGCAGCAGGTTTCGGGGATCATTTTCATGTATAATTTTTGCAGTTTGTATGACATGAACGCACGCTAGCGGCACTTGAATTTCAGGTACCTGACAGTCATTTTACGACATCGAAAATGTCTCGACTTCTGACAATCATACACGAGGCCGGTTTTGACAAAAACATTGAAATCATACTTTTTCAGACACCCCAAACAATTGCCTGACTGACAATATTACGATTTATTCGATTAAGTGAACTTGAATTTTAGGCCTTTTTCGTATTTATGGCCACTCGTGAACCCCATTTGCATCACTGTGCACTCGGGCCTGACTGGCTCGATAGGACCAGGGCTGCGGAGTCGATGGATTTTCGGGTGACTCCCACTCCGACTCAACCTCCATCTCCGACTCCTGACGTTTCTCTTAGAATCTATAGGTATCATTATAATAAAGTTCATAGTGTTTTGATTTTGCCGGAAACGATCCTTTGTGTGCTCCAAGGCCTTGAATTGCAACTGTGCTGTATAAATAACATGCAGAATTAAAAGCAGGTTCTGGCGAATCCGCCGTCTTCTGCTTCTTTCACTTATAACGCTCGTCCAAAACAGGAATATGGCCTTTTTTAGACAAAATCTTATTTCAAAAGGTCAGCTAGCGTAGTATCGTCCAGCAACCAGATGCAGGGCGTGGCGTTACACTGGTGGCCGTTTCCGCCGTAGAGGACTGTCGTGACTGCCGCCGGCCGGCTACGTCTCTACTCGCCTCGCCGTGAGCTGTGCGTAGAGATTGCAATCCCGGAACGTTTTGCCAATCCCGGGATCTAGAAATTTTTATTTCGGGATCCCGGGATCCCGGGATCCCGGTCTTGTCACTAAAGATCGTAAGAATAATTTCCTACAGACATATTTTGCGTCTTTTAGCTTACCATAAACAAAGAGGCAACCAAAAGCCATCCTTACACCATGTCATTTGCAATAAACACGATTGAATTTGCGAAAGAAACGTTTCGATTTAATTAGCATTAGGCCAATTGCCCTGAATAAAACTGTGCGCCGACCTGTGCGTTTACTATCTCGTCATTAAGACGGATTCCAGCACAGCCACGCATCACTCACTCTTCTTCTACGCTACTCGTAGTTAGCGCGACAGTTTTAAGCCATTGCTGGTAGGTCTGTCTATTTTAAAACTCGCGACCAGCGTACGCCAAATTTTGCAGCTCCCCATTTCACAATGTTTTCAAGACGTCGCTTGGTCACTTCACCTCCTTCCGGTTCCGCTTTCATCACTAATGTCTCTCAGACTTTGCTCCAAAGTCGCTTTGAGGGCAGAGTCACTGACTGGGAGAGCTCCACTCTACCGTCTTCAACGTTTGAATCAGTGAGCTCTGCCGTCACTTGCGTGACATCTGTGACATCTTTCTGCGACACGAGCTCAAACACTGTCTTGATGACCTCTTTTGTCCCGGCCACGGACGGACAAGTCAGAATCGCTGAACGATCCGTGGTCCTGATTGAGATGTTGCTGCACTGATGCTGCAATTTTTTGGCGTTGGGGACCGTTTGTCGTACACATTTAAGCGGCTTATCCGCTGTGGGTGATACCCAGGAGCTACCAACACGGTCAATTGTGGACGGCCGATACGGGGTGCCACCTAAATAGTTTCTCTGCTTTATGTCACTCAGCACCATGAACACTAACAGTGTAAACAAGACTCGTGCAGCGGCTGCATTTTTTATGGTGAAAAACTGATATTTTCGGGATCCCGGGATTGGCGGAATTTCGGGATCGGGATTGGGATTAAAATCCCGCCGGGATCCCGGGATCCCGATCCCGGGATTGCAATCTCTAGCTGTGCGTTCGCCGTACGCCTCCACACCGGACACACGAACAGTCCGGCTTCTAACGGTGACTGGCACATCTGCCTGTGTGTCACTGTCGGCCCTCCGCCGTGACCGGTCGCACCGGCGCACACCACGCACCCACGCTGTCCCTCCCTCGGCCCCCCTGTGACGTCATTGAGGGTCACGTGGATCGGGGTGGATGAGTCAACGAGCGGCTTGGGTGGTTTCACGGTCGGCGTGCAACGCGCCCGAGCCGGCCCTGAAGGCTGATACGATAGCGGCGGAGGACCAGATGTGCACTCTGACCACACGACAGAGGAGATTGGTGTTTTAAAAGGACGGAGTTGGCCATTGCGTCTGAGATGTTGATACGTATGACTTGGAGCTTTGTGGATGCTCCCTGCCAGCAGCTGCTCTGAAGAAATTTGACTCGTATTGTCGGTCTGTGTAAAGATTATGTAACGAGGAATCTGCCGCTTTTCGAAGACGTAAACATTGGCATTTTCAAATGGCAATGTGAAACGAAGGAAAAACATGGACAGGCCGTTCAGCATTCTTCGCCAAATACTCAGTGAGCGCATGCCTAAAACACATTCGACGCTTACCATTAAATAGGACACATGGACGGGTGTGCGCAGGCAGATGAGCGCTGTTTTCGCCACACAAATCCGGAGTCAGCAATGCGAGGCGTTCCGTCGACTGAGTGCCGTGCCTCCGCCCTCCGGTGAACTGGCATCCCGCCCCGTGTTATGCTATGCCGTGCAGTGTCGCACCGATTATGTAATATGAAAATGGCCAAACCATGCTGAAAATACCAGCTTCCGTTCGACCCGTACTCGTGTAATGCCTTCCGATCATACCATTTCAAGTTTTGCACCACCTCAGGTTACACGGGTGGACGGTGGGACGAACGATGATAGCAGGGCAGTCGCCTTGTCCTCGGCGCCCGACCTCCGATATCGCTTCACTGGCCTATCAGTTGGCCCCTCAGCACCGGCGCCGGTCCCTGTATCGGTCGAGCGCCGCTCAGGTGTAGTACACAGGTCCCCGGCGCGACCTTTGGACGACCCTCGAGACGGGCGGCGCAGCCGGACATGCGGCAGTCGGCATGACGGAGCCGGAATCAATGATGTATGCAGGGAGGCAACCGTGGGTCTAATAGATATAATGCAATACGCTTCCGGCAAGAGCCCTTCCTATATAATATCAGTGGAGGAGTATTGTTTGATGGCTTTTCGCAGTTCTACGGCATTTAGCCTTTTCATAGGATCTTCATATTCGTTATTAGATTCATTTTCAGGGCCCAGATGACCGATCAATATGAGCTCCCCTAAAATCCAAACATCATCATTAGCACCATTACTTCCACTCGTGACGTGACTTTAGCGCTGGTCGATCGTTAGTCATTCCCCATTGAATGCCGAATGTCTGCTGCTTTGTGTCGTCCTTGGTTGTACCGTCTTCCCCGGGGCGGCGGCGGCGGCGGCGGCGGCGGCGGCAGCGTCGGGCGCTGGAAGGGGTGCTGTCGCCCGCCGCCGGCGTCGTCGGGTAGGCTCCAAGGTCGCTCCAGCGCGCCGGCCGGCCCGGCGTGGGGCGGCCCTGCGAACGGCGGGGAGCGTCGTTAGAAATCGGCAGCTGCGACGGTTGGTCGGCCATCGCCAGTCGCGACGCAGGCTTTGGATGTTCTCAGATACCCTATTATGAGACTGCGTGGGGTTCAAACTACGTTAGGAAGCGGGGCCTTGCTTGATGAATTGACCGATAGGCATGACTTGTGCGGGATTTGGCGCTATCTATACCAGTGATCAGATCAAGTCGAGAGTGATTCACGCCTAGATCACAGTTGTCATGACGTTTTTATTCAGCGACATGGCAGTGTCATCAGCGCAATGGATGAGATGTCCTATTGGACCAGCGCCTGCCATTCAATTCAATGACTGCTCTGAGAAGTGTTGCACTGTTGCACCGCGCGCCGCGGGTTGTTGCACCCTGCGCCGGGGGCCCG
This sequence comes from Amphibalanus amphitrite, assembly GCF_019059575.1. Taxonomy (NCBI): domain Eukaryota; kingdom Metazoa; phylum Arthropoda; class Thecostraca; order Balanomorpha; family Balanidae; genus Amphibalanus; species Amphibalanus amphitrite. The sequence continues at coordinate 18,053 of NW_024882608.1, read as the reverse complement.
TGGCGTGACTGGGGGGCAGCCTCGGCGTGTTTACGGCGGTGGTCTGCCGGCCTGCTACCGTCCCCAGGGAGCTGCTGGCGCGGAGCATCAGAAGCCCCACGACCCGGTGCCACGAGAGGGGCGAGCTGAAAACACGGCCTGTGGTCGGGTGGGAGCCACACCCGCTTCACACTGAATATGAGCAGACCAATAGTCAGCACTCACTCAACCCTGTGGCTGTTACAGAAGAGCTGACTGGCGGGCGGGAGAGGAACAGATATTGTTTAAATGTTTAGTTTGAGTTTTTATAGTCTCAACCACCGGAACGAGTCTGCCAAAACTGCACCGTCATACGTCTCATGGAGTTTTCCACAATCCATTTTACCCATAAACGGAAGAGCTTTATTTTTATTGTAAGCCATCAGAAGTCTACATAGTTGTGTCTCATCACATGTGGTATGTTTGTTTAGCGGAGCTCATGAAACCGCTTTTCATACGGTGCATATTGCGGTCACGTTATGAGATGACGGCGCAGTGAGGCTGTGACATACGGCCTGACTGTCTATGACAGTCGGTCGCTCGCCGACTGCTCCGGGCCGCTCCCATAGCTCCGTGTCGGTGTATGTGTGTGTTCGATGGCGCTCCCGACCGCGGCTCTGCGGTCTCTGTCGACTGGCGGCGCGGTCGCCCGTCGCGACACCGTCTGTTTGGAGGAAGTATGCCTCACCTGAGGAGCGGGGCGGCGGGGTGCGGCCGTGGGCGCTACCGGCGTCGTTACACGGACAGAATAGCGGTCCATTTGACAACGGCATAACAGTCCGGGAGCAGCACGGAGGGGAGGAGAGTAGGTCGTTTTTTGTCGGGTTCAAGGATCCCCGACTGTGCGGCGTTTGTTGGCCGATAAGAGCGGTGTCTCCGAGCTTCAGCCAAGTCAACGGCGAGCGGAGCTGTCGGAATGACGGTGCAGTCCCTCCTCTCAGGGCCGCGTCTCCCCTCCCCTCGACGGTTACAGAAGCCTCACCATTGGAATGCACGTCCCGACTGCAACTCATGGACCGCTCGAACCCAGAGAACCGCCGTGCTTCTCCATCTGCCATTGTGGAGTCCATTGGAGTGCATCAGCATGTACCCTCCGCCCGTCGTATTGTGTTGTCCGTGCCCGGTGCAGCTGCCACTCGGCTCATGAATTTGCGCCGTGCCGTGAGTGGGGCGGCACGGAGGCACGGCTGGTGCCGCCGGCCACGTCAGATGACGACCATGATCGAAGGTGACTGAAAGGAGACAACTCCGGGTATTGTCACAGTGAGAACCGTTGTACTTACATCAAACCGACACCGTTGTGCAGAATCATGATGGCTGGTATTGAACCCCGACTTTGACCCTGGACTACTTTTGACACGTGGGTTCTTGTTACGCTCTGACAAGTTTATGTTGTCAGGTGCTATTTTTTTGCCGTCCATGAGCCTCGGCGCTGTTTCGGCCAGCCACGAGTTCCAGCATGGCTGTACTTTGTCCGATTAGTTCCAGAGGCCGTCTGCCTGCCTGCTCCCGTTACAGAAATGTTACCCAGCCAAGCGGCGATGCTCGCTCATAACTCCCGCTGACTGCCCCCTCCGTCCGGCAATGGCTGTATTGACGGACATGCAGTTAATTGGGTGCTTATTTATAGACGTGCCTGCAGTTGTCACACTGGTGACAGCACTGAGCCGCGGGGGGTATGTCTGTATGTCCGGTAGTCCGTGTTGACTGAGGCGAGGCGGCCGGCGGACCCGGTGGCCTGTTGGCCGAGTGGCGTGCCCCGCAGCTGGCCGGGGCTGTGAGCAGCGTGAGCCGACCTGGCAGCCAGTGTTCGGCGTACCCCGACGGCCGGTCGGGCGGCTCAACTGCGCGGACCCTACGACCCCGGCTGGTCCAGTTCCAGCCGCGTGCGGAGTACGGACGGATGACCACGCCACGGCCGCGAAGACCGGCGGGCCCGGATAGTGAACCCGTTCGCTGCTCGTGTCCTGTCACAGGCGCCTCTGTTCCACTGCAGCCATGTGCACATATCATTGTGTTCGTTTTTTGGCACTGGCGCCGATGTATGTAATTGTCTATTTTGTGGCACTGGCGCCATGGCTGCCGTTGCCGCTCGAGGGGATTGTTTGAACACCAGTCTTCCGTCTTTATGTTCGGCCGACTCGTAGTGACCTTGCAAACGTCATGCAATGCCCTCGGGCTGCCGTGTCTCCCGGTCGGCCTCCCGAAAATCGCCTAATGTGCAGCTCCGCGTGATAAATGCGCTTTCTTCGTGCCTCTTTCAGTTGCCGTGGCACGGGCTGGCCCCATGGCGCGCTGCCGGTCCGGCTGGATGATTCAGCACACGACAGTGGCCATTGGGCAGCGCCATCAAATGACCTTTATCGCACGCTGAAGCCTAGTAATCAATGAAGCTGGCCATTCAGCGTCGCTACCAAGCACCCGGTGTTTGGAACACATCAGTCACCATTGTGTGGTCTAGCGTGGGCGGGGTTTTGACATTCCTGGGTCGCGAGCTTTGCTGTGGCTCTGTCAGCCTGATGTCGCTCTGTTGCGGCGGGCTCCAGTAAAATGTCCGTTCATGGCGGCTGAGAGTGGTTCAGTGGGTATTTGCGGGGGACGGTCGCGGCCGCTGCGGTGTCGTTACTTTGTAAACTGTCCCCGTCAGGAGGAGGTGGGCGGCGCTGGCCCTCTGCCCTTTTCCTCTACAGGGATGGAAACTATGTCCTACAGAACCGGGGGACATTGCCCCTGCTAAACGTCCCATGTCCTCTGTCCATACCGGGTCGGCTTGTGTCACTGTAGCTTGTGTAACCACTGAGCAGCCCTTGCGAATGCTGGTGCGGCCTCTGTCGCTACTCTGACAGTAGGTACCGCTACATGTCTGTCTCTCTCAGACAGCCAAGCACGCCCAGAGTCTGCAGACGCATACAATAGGCTGCAGTGTCATGGTGCATTGTGGTTCGGTGCGCCTTGTATTGTCTTCATATTTGAGTCATGCTTGCATCAGGATGACAAACAAGATGAGACTTAGGATGATTCTATATTTGATAAATTCCCACTTTCCTGTTTGGACTATGGTTTGTTTGATACGTTCGTTGGTATCTCAACTCTGTCATCAGAAAATAATGACAGATAAACATCCTGCTCATCCATCCTTTTTAGATGGCTTCGGCATTTAGTGGGACATATTTCAAAAAGTTTGCGTCAGATTTATTTTTAACTCCGATTGTTCGGGAACAGTGTACGACTGACTCAGCCGCGGCAGGTGAAAGGTACGGCGAACAGTGACTTTGCAAAGACTGAGCACGCCATCAGTGGAGGGAGGACCGAGGTCGGCAAAGAATTCCAGGAGGGTGGGGACGCACTGTCCCGCCTGTCCCGCCGTTCATGCTCCAGCTATGCACAGTCATTACGGCACGCCTCTCTCAGTCCATCTCACATTGCATGTGACCGTATGTGACCGTCGCACTGTTTGTTTTTACTCTGTCCCGTTCTGCGCTGGGCGAGTGTGTCTCGGTTCAACGACCTGCAACGGTATGTGACTCATTCTCAGTATCCCACCCCACTTTTTGCTGTGTTGTGCATTTATTCCGTGACCTGCTACCCCACTCACTATTTTACACCAACATGATGCAACAGTCCACATCTGACTCGTGAAAATCGGCCTGAAGATGTACTTGTTGAACCCTTGTACCGTGTGAATTACTACTCTTCACGTTCTAACCCGCTGTGTTCTGTTTGCAGGCATTGGCGCTGGTGTTCATGCTGTTTGAAAAGCGGCGCGGCATACGAACGTCAGGCGTGATATGGGTGTTCTGGACGCTGCTGGCGTTCTGCGGTATCGCAGAGTTCCGCACACGCATCATGAATGCCACAGGCGATGTAAGTTGGAACGCTTCAGGTGGGGTAAGGGATGCAGCAGCGACTGTGAGCTCTGCGTCATTGACGGGCAGGCGAGATGATAGGTGTGGGTGTATGCTGGTGGCTCGCGGCTCGGTCCCTGCCAGTCTCGGTCTCTGTCACCAACTTTTTTTTTGCATTTTTAAAGTAAATACTATTTTTAATTCGCTAGCAATATGGGTTGCAGTGCTTCCTGGCAAAGGTTGAGCAAAACAATGAGCCTACCAACAGTGCCAACTGGGCTGAACCGAACACAATATCCTTGTTTGTCTTTGCTTTCAGATGCGCTTATCTCAAAGGGGATAAAAGTTATCCTGTATGAAGTAACTTGACCCGTGTCTTTACATGGAGACCGCCGTGGTCTCCGCTCTTACCTTTAAACTTACCGATGACCCGACTCGTGACCTGATCTTTGACGTAACCCCCAACTTGAGAAGTCACCTGAACAGTGACAGTCATCTGTTCTGTGACCTTATCCTTGACCTGATCTGCCCAATACCCTACCCTCTGACCTGCTCTGACATGACTTCCGCCTCCTGTCCGGCAGGAGAGGGTTGACCAGGACACGACGCCGTTCGTGCTCTACATGATCTACTTCCCAGTGCTGTTTGCCGAGTGGCTGCTCAACTGTTTCGCCGACGCGCCTGCGCAGTATGTCGAGGATGAGATCAAGGGAGACGTGAGTACGGCGGTGGATGAGTCAGGGACAGGGGGTGAGAGAGGGGTTGGCTTCGGTGGAAAGGAGTTAGAGGGGAAGGACTCTACGGCTGGTGAGCCAGGATCAGGCTCAGCCCATCCTATGTAGTTCGTCATTCCTCGTACTCGTCTGGGGCGCACGACAAATTATTTTATTACAGCTTTGAAGTCATGGGATCCTCAACCTTTCACTATCGCCGTGCTAGTTGGTGTTTGCTTCATCACTGTGTTTCTGATCTGCTGCTACTGCTGCCGCTCGGTGGCCTAACGCTGACGTTCCCCCGCCCCGTTCCCCCGACAGAAACCGTCCCCGAAGGCGAGCTCGTCCTTCATCAGCAACATCACGTTCGCGTGGTTCGAGCCGATGGCGTTCAGAGGTTGGCGTCGCTCGCTGCAGCGGGACGACCTGTGGGACCTGAACCCTGCCGACCGGTGCTCCAAGATCGTACCCGTCTTCAACAGCCACTGGTACAAACTGCTGGAGAAGAGCCGAAGGTGAGAGGACGGGAGAAGGGAGAGGGGAGGGATCCGGGATTGGTGGTGATCATTGCGCTGGGTTGTGGAGCATGCTCACAATTTTTGATATCACTGCAAAAACCACATCGGTGTGTGGAAGGTAGAGATTGCAATCCCGGAACGTTTTGCCAATCCCGGGATCCCGAAAGTTTTTATTTCGGGATCCCGGGGTCCCGGGATCCCGGCCTTGTCACTAAAGGTCGTAAGAATGATTTCCTACTGACATATATATTTTACGTCTTTTAGCTTACCACAACCAAAAGCCATCCTTAGACCATGTCATTTGCATTAAAAGCGATTGAATTTGCGAAGGAAACGTTTCGATTTGATTACCATTTATTCCCAATTGGCCTTTATAAATCTGTGCGTCGACCAGTGCGTTTACTATCTCGTCATTAACCCTATTCCTGGCGGGGGGCCTCAGGAGCCCCCCTGAGGTTTTTTGGTTATTTCTCTCAAACGCTTTGAGCTAGGAAGCTCAAATTTTCTGACTTCCTAAAAGGCTTTTACGCAACATTTCTGAAAATTTTGAGTTGATCTGACCTCAGGTCAGGTCACCAGAGGCGGTTTGGTGACCCTACCTCAGAAAAGTTTGCAATCACGCCAGAGCTAGAGTTTTTGACCGATCAATTTCTTCTCTTCAGGCTTTAGTTAGGGTACCAGTATGTGCAATTTGTATATCTCAGAATTTTCATATCTGTGACCTGAGGTCAGGCCAGACTCGTGACCTTTACATTGCAAGCCTATGGGAAAATATTGAAACGCCTCCTGCTTCGTGTAAACGAGTCAAAACCACCCAGTTCTTTCAGTATTATGGAAGATTATCTCATCGGTGATGATCCTGGTGCCGCTAATTGACAGGGGCACCGGCAAAGGTCATCTGAGGTCATGTGACGTCATAAATCGTTTTTCTGTCAATAAATCACGACATAATGGTGCTAAAGACTTGTAAGTGGTACCAAACTGCTCGCCACCTTGACCTCAGGTCAAATTTCAAATTGACCTGTGAAGGTCATCACATACTTATTTCGCATCGCCTCGTCGAGAGCAACAAAAAATGTATTGGTTTTATGTCACTATGTTTCTTAGTTTAAAAGTTATATAGGTAACTAATTCCAAAACATTTTATCGTTGATGACCTCTGGTGACCTCAATATTGACCTGACCTGAAAATGTTTTATGTAAAAGTTGTAGATCTTTAAACGACCTATCAAACGCCGTTCGCCGTTTGTCGCTGCGATGTGTAGTTTTTTAGATCTGAAGGGATCGGCCCCCCCCCCCCGCCAGTTTCTTGTCCCGGCGGAGCCCGCCAGGAATAGGGTTAAGACAGGTTCCAGCACATCCACGCCTCACTCACTCTTCGTCTACGCTACTCGTAGTTAGCGCGACAGTCTTAAGCCATTGCTGGAAGGTCTGTCTATTTTAAAACTCGCGACCAGTGTACGCCAAATTTGGCAGCTCCCTATTTCACAATGTTTTCAAGACGTCGCTTGGTCACTTCACCTCCTTCCGGTTCCGCTTTCATCACTAATATCTCTCAGACTTTGCTCCGAAGTCGCTTTGAGGGCAGAGTCACTGACTGGGAGAGCTCCACTCTACCGTCTTCAACGTTTGAATCAGTGAGCTCTGCCGTCACTTGCGTGACATCTGTGACATCTTTCTGCGACACGAGCTCAAAGACTGTCTTGATGACCTCTTTTGTTCCGGTCACGGACGGACAAGTCAGAATGGTTGAACGATCCGTGATCCTGATAAAGATGTTGCAGCACTGATGCTGCAATTTTTTTGGCGTTCGGAACCCTTTTTCGTACACATTTAAGCGGCTTAAATGCTGTGGGTGATACCCGGGAGCTATCAACACGGTCGATTGTGGACGGCCGCTACGGGGTGCCAGCTAAATAGTTTCTCTGCTTTATGTCACGCAGCACCATGAACACTGAACAGTGTAAATAAGACTCGTGCAGCGGCTGCATTCTTTTTATGGTTAAAAACTGATTTTTTCGGGATCCCGGGATTGGCGAATTTTCGGGATCGGGATCGGGATTAAAATCCCGCCGGGATCCCGGGATCCCGATCCCGGGATTGCAATCCCTAGTGGAAGGTCTTTTTAGTGTGAGATGTTGGCAGGAGATCAGCCCATGTTAACACCCGTTGTTGTACTTTTGAAATAGTGCGGGGCGGGCTGTCAGAATCGGTGGTCGCACTAAAGAACAACAACCGTGTACTAGGGGTGAACGGCACGTGAAATTCATGGATGCCGCTTAAAATACAGAGACGTTTCTCCATTTTAAATGAGGAATGTGAACGGGCTCATACAGATGTATGGGAGCTTTTTAGACGAGCGTGAACGAACCTCTATTCAGGGTCTAAACTAGCTATGCTCAGACTCAGACTGAAAGTTTAAGCAGAATGGGCGTTGATTTCCATCACAGTCCGGGCGCCCCTAAATCCAAACTTCATCAAGAGTTCAAGCAGTAAGAACATTAATTAAGTTAGTGCGTCATCTTCCGTTCCCGTAAGCAGTAGTGCAGTGGGATGCAAACTGTAAGGTGTTCCTTGAAGGGAAATATGGCCCACTCTCCTACTGAACCCCACACCTAGCTTCCTTCTCCCACCTCTTCCCAACAGAAGCGGCGGAACACCTTCAATTAAAGGGGGGAGGGGGGCACTGCCGACTTTTGGTCCCATTCTTTCCATGCAACGCCACGCCCATAGGGCTTATGTTAAAATGACCAAATCAAAGGGGTCACGGTGCCCCGGTGCCCCCCGTTCCGCCGCCTAGCTCCTCCCACCTTGCTCCCACCGGCCTCCCACCGGCCGTCCGGCCGGCCTGTCGTCCTCTGTGCCCCGTGCTCGCCACCGGAGCTATAAATAGCCCGCACGGCGGCGCCAGTGGCGTTTCGTCAGTGGCCGACCGTGGCGGTCGCTGCAGTTCACTCCATGACACAACGGGACAGTCCCGCCACGGCTGGAGATGGTGATTTGGAGACAATTGGACTCGTTTGTGGATATAGGGCGCCGGGTGTCCGCCTTTTGATGGCCGCTGAGGTTTCGCTGGGTGACTTATGGGCATCGTTTGCCAAAGCACTGCTGGTTGAAACGAATGTACACTTTATTGATCACTGAATCACGTTACTTGCTTTCTTGGATGCACTGATGAAGTTAATTGTTGAATATGTATCTGAGCTTACTCTGGTTTCGCTGAAACTTCATCACGCCACTCTGACGTCATCACCTTGCCCCACCGAACGGTTTATATCACTCGTCACCGTTGCTTCTTCACGCTGCGTGTTTATGCTCGTGCGCGAGTTGAGAGTGTTTACCTGCCTCGTATGTGCGTAAGAGCCAGGAGTGTACCAATCGAGGCGACTGACACGCCTCCTTTGACAGGGAATTTTGGGACCAGTTCGGGTAAGGCGCTGCGCCCCGCCCGGGCGCTGTACTGTGATGTGGCCTGTCGCTCGGTGTAGTGTGTCGATAGACTGACCGACCCCTGAACAGGCCGGCTCCTCGCTGTATGCTGCATGTCGCACGCCCGTCAGTGCACTCGTATTTACATGGCATGGTGCGAACTGAACAGGCACGGTCGTGAACATACAGTTGGCAGCATCTGACGCATCTCAAGCCCTCTGTACTTAACCCTGAAACCAGGATATGACGTCTGATATTATTTGTATGCTGCATTACCCGCAGATAGATTGATGTCTACATATGTCTACCTTTGACCTCAGCCGTCATTGGGTTTTGCCTGTGGCTGACAATGCCTAATAAACAATAATAAACAATAAACAATATGTAATTACCAGTTAGACCGTACGATATTGGCCGTTTGGTTGTCAAGCAACTGCCTATGGTTGGTATCCGCTCAACTAGAGTGCCGCACTAACCGTATGCAAAGATGGCACCTTATGGAGCCGCGACAGAGACGCTCCCTTACGCCGTTACCCGTTAATGCGTTGTAGTGGAATTTCGGTTATGCAGTAGTCTCTAAAATAAGCAGAGTTCGTTACATGTGACCGTATTACCAAGCATAGTGCATAGTATGTGTTCATTGTCGTGTTTTTATTTGAACCTTTTGCCATTCGTTGTGGTTGGAAAGCTCAGAAGCTAGAAAGCTCCTCAGCTCTATCGCATCATGTAACAGTGAAACTAGATTGTGGTGTTTCTGCTTGTGTGAATAATGTGGCTTACAAGCTGTCTACCTATTTTGTGATGGCTCATAACTCTTAGCTTCTTCCCAAAAAGTATCACTCGCAATTGGATAGTTGGTCATTTGCCGTTTGCGGCTGCAGCCTTCGTGTAACGTAATTTGATGTGGCTTATTAAAACCTTAAGACCTTCTTGAGCTCCCCGATGTCGCGCCGATCGAACGTTAGACGAGTCCTCGTTTGCGCTAAGTCGCCCGGGCCTCCCATCTCCCCCACTCACTCAGCACACTGCACTGTGTCAGAGTTTAACCGTGTACCCACCTTCCTCAGCCGAGCGCCGCCCAGAGTACAGAAAGTGGAGTTCACCAAGACCACCGACGACGTGGCCTTCAGCGGCCAGAAGCGCGCCTACAAGCGCGCCTCCATCCTCCCGGCACTGATCAAGACGTTCGGCGGCTCGTTCCTGCTGGGTGTGCTCCTCAAGTTCATCAACGACACCCTGCAGTTCATCAACCCGCAGATCCTGAGGTAGGCGGCGCTGGCCGGGTGTGGTGCGGGGCGTGAGACGCGGTGGGGTGTGTGGTTGCGGAGAGGGTACACTAGTGACGGGTGTCGCAGCAAGGATAGGGCAATTGGCTGAAGACGGAATAGGAGAGTTGATAGTTTTTTAAGACTGACAGGGTATGCGAGGGAACGAACCTACAGTATTAGACGCGACACTTTGTTGTAAGGAAAATGCGCGGCGGTAGCAGCACTTCAGTCTCAATGCGTCTTCATGATGTTGATTTGTGACAGTAACACCATCGTCTCTCTCTCTCTCTCTCTCTCTCTCTCTCTCTCTCTCTCTCTCTCTCTCTCTCTCTCTCTCTCTCTCTCTCTCTCTCTCTCTCTCTCTCTCTCTCTCTCTCTCTCTCTCTCTCTCTCTCTCTCTCTCTCTCTCTCTCTCTCTCTCTCTCTCTCTCTCTCTCTCTCTCTCTCTCTCTCTCTCTCTCTCTCTCTCTCTCTCTCTCTCTCTCTCTCTCTCTCTCTCTCTCTCTCTCTCTCTCTCTTTCTTTCTCTCTTTCTCTCTTTCTCTCTTTCTCTCTTTCTCTCTTTCTCTCTTTCTCTCTTTCTCTCTTTCTCTCTTTCTCTCTTTCTCTCTTTCTCTCTTTCTCTCTTTCTCTCTCTCTCTCTCTCTCTCTCTCTCTCTCTCTCTCTCTCTCTCTCTCTCTCTCTCTCTCTCGCTCTCTCTCTTGTATGTTCTCCGACCTATTATGACCCTTCCCTCTTTCCCTCACAGTAAGATCATCAGTTTCGTGAGCGACCCTAGCCAACCGTCGTGGCACGGCTACTTCTACGCCGTACTCATGGTGTGCGTCAACATGCTGATGTCTGCTGTGCTCAACCAGTACTTCCTGGTGATGATGACCCTGGGCATGCGGGTCAGGACGACACTCATCGCCGCCGTCTACAGGAAGGTGCGTGCACGCTGCTGTCGCTGGCGGGGCGGGGGAGGGTTGTAGTTAGTTTCGTGGCGTGTTTTATGCTTAATCGGACGGAAAAGGGCAGGCTTATTTAGGTGAATTTAGGGTAGCGGCCGTTGAGGTAGTGATGGCGGTTTGATGCTTTCTGAGGCTCGGACTGAAATTGGGAACGGAATTGGGATTGATATTGGGTGGAAGCTTTGATGAACACAAGATTTGACAGGCATGGAGTCGTATGCTAGGTATTTGTTGGGTGTGATCCATCGTCCGTGATGCCGACTGGGTTTTGAACGGCACATGACTTTGTCGCTCCCGGCCAGCCTGCGTCTCTGTACCCTGAACCCTAACCGCCGCTTCCCCCGCCCGCAGGCCCTAGTGATCAGTAACCTCGCCCGGCGCGAGTCGACCGTGGGTGAGATCGTGAACCTGATGGCCGTGGACGCTCAGCGCTTCATGGACCTGGCCTCGTACATCTGTCTGCTGTGGTCGGCGCCCTACCAGATCATCCTGGCCGTCTACTTCCTCTACCAGGAGCTCGGTGAGGGGGTCCGGCTCCGGGGTCCCTACGGGGATGCTAGCTAGGCTACTTGTCACAGTCATGTCATTGTGTTATTTCATAATATCGTCATATGGATTGATCGGGTGTACAGTGAAAGTCACAAGACCTGAAAACCCCTGGGCCCTGAAGATCCCAGACGAGACTCGGATAGACGTCATGTCTATGTCTATCCCAGTCACGTCAGTCTCATCGCGTGCTGAATTCTTTCATCACTCGGTGTCCGGGATAAAGTAGAGTAGGTCGGCCGGTTTTATCTAAGCTCGACTCCCACTCCAAGGACCCAAAAGGTGTCTTAGTATTTCTTCATCATTTTGACTCGTTTACTTCGCTGGGTGACTTAACCGCTTTCTCCTGTGTCGTCCAGGCCCCTCCGTGTTCGCTGGCCTGGCTGTGATGATCCTACTGATGCCCGTGAACGGCTTTATCGCCAACGCCACCAAGAAGCTGCAGCTGCAGCAGATGAAGTACAAGGACCAGCGTGTGAAGCTCATGAACGAGATCCTCAGTGGCATTAAGGTGCGCAGTCGGCTGCCGTTCGAACTTCCCGATGTGATCTTAGCGTTTTTAAATAAGCCATAACTTGTGGCTCTCCAGTCAAGATTTATGAATGCTGCATGCAAAAATTACCTAAGTTTGTCAATTTCATGCGAAGGCTGTCAGGATCTTCCCCTCCAATAGTTATCCTGTGCAGACCAATAGTTATCCTTGCTAAGTTTAACACCGTCGATACCTCTCCGACCAGGTGTTGAAGCTGTACGCGTGGGAGCCGTCCTTCGAAGAACAGGTGCTCGGCATCCGTCAGCAGGAGATCCGCGTGCTGCGGAAGACGGCTTACCTCAACGCCGGCACCTCGTTCATCTGGACCTGCGCTCCATTCGTGGTGAGTATCGCGGCGTGACGCAGGGGGAGCTAGGAGAGTGGGGTGGGGTGGCGAGGGAAGTAATGAACGTGACTAGTGTCAAACTGCAAGCTAACTTTATAATGCTTGTGGTATTATAGCCGGCTTCACTGGTCGTTAAACGTTTCAAAAGAAAATAAAAACATTCAAAGAGGTGTATCGTTATTACCTGCATATCGTTCGGGCAAGGTCTGTTATATGTCGGTCGCCCCCACAACGCCCCACAGATCGATCGTTTTCAGGCTGCATTTGACTGCCACTATCCAGCGAACGATGAGGTGCGACTGTGTCGTCACTCGTCCGTAAATATACATCAGAAGTTTTCACAAACAGTCGATACCAAAGTCACAACAATTCTGGCGTTTAGGGTCTGAAATGGTCGATTTATCGATTTGTCTATCCGAGTTTGTTTTCCATCGGCGACTGACCAACTGCCTGCTCTTTTTAGCCAGTTTGTTCGGTTGGCGCGGCTTCTATACTGGTGACGAGCGTGTCCGTCTCGTCTGAAAAGCTGATGCATGTTTTACAGTTCATTTAGCCGGTAGCTCCACGGCAGGGGCGGACTATTCTAGCATTTAGTGCTGGCTGTTACGGCCGGCCGAGCCTTAAGACAATCAATACCCATGGCACGTCGATACTAGCACCTGACAACCGCTCCATATGCCGGTATTGGACTCCACACCAAGCTTACAAGACCCATGGAGCCGTCAATATCATCGGTCCCGGCCTCTGACCAGTATTCCTTCGAAGCGGGCCGGCTCATCATGACTTCTGAAGCCCATTGACCGTGTTCTGGTCCGCAGGGGATTCTGACTGTCTTGTCTGCAGGTTTCACTGACCACGTGCGCCACGAGTCTTCAGTTATCACTAACCACGTTTGCCATGTGTCTGCAGCTATCACTAACCACGTTTGCCACGTGTCTGCAGGTGACGCTGATCACGTTCGCCGTGTACGTGCTGACGGGCGACGACGTCGACCCCCACTACCTGACGCCCGACAAGGCGTTCGTGTCGCTCTCGCTGTTCAACCTGCTGCGCATGCCTCTCAGCTTCCTCCCCATGCTGATCGTCTTCACAGTACAGGTAGACGACGAGTCGCTGAGTCTCTGGGGCGCTGGTCAGTCCTGGAGGCTGCGTGGTCCTTTTTCCGGTTTTGGGAGTTGCCTTCGGGTCGTCTTTTGTCCTGGAAGTCGAGTTCCGCTGGCCTAGGTCGCCAAGTCTGGGTTGAGCTGTGCTTTGGGCGAAACCAGCGCCGGCCATCATTGATGCGTTTTGTGGGAATGTCTGTTATGTCTGGGCCTGGGCTTGACTTGACTGACGGGATGAGAAGCCGTCCCCAGAGATCTACGTTGAGAGCTGATATGCCGCAAGGCACTGTCTCAGATGAGCGGCTGTTGGGGTGTTCTGGTATCGTGTGTTGCCGTCGTCCGTCCTCATTTGTCCGTCTGTGTGTATGTGTGTGTGTGTCTCGTCCCTCCCCCTCGTCGGGCCGTCCCGCCGGTATCGTCCGGGCGTCCTCCTGTCGTCCGGCCGTCCGCTGTACGTCGTGCCGTCTGCCCGCCCCGGCAGGTCTGCCTGGCGTCGTTCGCCACCTACGTACTGGTCGACTCCGATAACGTACTCGACAGTCGGCGCGCGTTCGTGGCGCTGGCGCTGTTCAACGCGCTGCGCTTCCCCCTCTCCATGCTGCCCATGATCACCATCAGCGCCGTACAGGTGACGTCACGTCAGACTGATGACGTCATTGATCATTGGTGACATCACACAGCGGGGATAGGCCGGCTATGAGCCTGACTTACCGAGGGAATGCTGGGTAAATGACCCTGCAGTATTTTTTAAGGGAGGATTGAGGTCTACAAACCTACTAACATGCTAAAAAATAGAATCTTTTTAACTGCAAGCAACTTTCTTTCTGTTTTTTTTTTTTTAAGAATAAAACGACACTACATTTCGTTGCGACATTGTTTTTCTTTTCTTTTTCGCCCTTAGTTAGCCTTAAGGCCTCAACACATTTTTCAGCGTTTGTCTGTAAACAATTTTGTTTTCTCGGCGCATTTTTCGCACTGCCCCGATGCAATTAACACATTCCTTCGCATGCTCGGCTGGTGAGTTATTACACTAAGCTGGTTATGTATTTGTTGGTCTGCATGCTGGTAGCTCATGTTTTGCTTCTGTAAATGCTTTACGTTGCTTACTTATGTATTATTTCCCGTGCATAGGTATTAGTCCTGTTGTTTTTCTTCTTTCCTTTGCCTTCTTTGATTTCGTAAGAAGGATTTTGAATCGAATCATTCGTCCCCTTGTTTTTTTTTTTTTTTTTTTTACTACTTGATGTTTGCTTTGGCAAGCTTATCAACGTACTTCCATATTCGTAAATTTGTGTCAATTGCTTATTTGTTGATTTATTTGGTTTATTTTCCTAAGCCCCTAAGAGTTATTTCGATGCCTTGTATTTTCTGAGGAAGCCTGACTAATGCCTTTTAGGCCTACAATGTTTTGAAGTTAATAGATGGCCATTCAGTTGAGTTCGTCGGCGTCCATCTTTGCTCATGACTCACCCTGCTAACTTGTTTATTCCACCGTTGCCAGGCCAACGTGTCGCTAACGCGTATGAACAAGTACCTGAACAGTGACGACCTGGACGACCAGGCCGTGTCTCACGACACCACCGAGAGTGAGTGCCGTCGGAGTGCCTTGGGAGTGTCCATTAGAGTCCTTCGGAGCCAAGAATCTGTGGAAGTAGTCTTACTTTTTACGTTAAAAGCTTTTGCGGGCAGATGCTACCCGATGCTGGTTGGAAAGAAGAGTGTCTCTCATGCTAAACGTTAGAGGTTTTTGTTAACCTGACGGCTACGGTGAATCTATTATGCATAACACAGTAATACAATAATTGATAGGAATTAAATCGTCCCGGGGCAGACTGTCGAGCCCTATCCGACCCTGTATCGCCTGTCTAACCTCTGACGCCTCTGACGCTCCCTTCACAGGTGATCCGGTGGTGGTGGAGAACGGCACGTTCACGTGGGACCCCGAGTCGACGCCCTACCTGCAGGACATCAACATGCGCGTCAAGGAGGGCAGCCTGGTGGCCGTCGTGGGCACCGTCGGCTCCGGCAAGTCGTCTCTGCTCAGCGCGCTGCTCGGAGAGATGGAGAAGGTCGGCGGACGCGTCAACACCAAGGTACGGCGGTCGGTGGCGGGACGGGGAAGGGCTGAGGGACATGGGTTATAAGCCATATCCTAAGGATATAATTTAGCACAGAAGGAATTATAGTATATAGGTGGATATAGTATGACGGAAATATTCACCGACAGCTGAATGAATTGAAATTGGAGGCCCACGTGTTTATCGTTGTGAATAAGTGCCGTGAACCTTATGTTTGCAGCCAACGAACTATGTGATCCATTTCATTCAATATTGATTCTCCATTACCATTCATTACCATGATTAATGTTTCTCATGTTGTGAATGGTAAAACCGCCTATACCATTGGGTGTGTTTTCTGTTTCAACTGACTGGGACAAATATAGCGCACTGACCCATCCCCGTCTATGTGCACCACAGGGCAATGTGGCGTACGTGGCGCAGGAGGCCTGGATCCAGAACGCCACGCTCAAGGATAACATCCTGTTCGGCCGCACGCTGGACGAGGACCTGTATAACCGCTGTGTGGACGCCTGCGCGCTGCGGAGCGACTTTGAGATGCTGCCCGGCGGAGACAAGACAGAAATCGGCGAGAAGGTACGAATTTTGGGGAAAGTAGAGTAGTCGCACGGCCTTGCTCAATGCTCATGACTGCAGGGAATTATGTAGCCGCAATATTGACAAGATTGCAAGCTTCGCAACATGTTCGGATTGTCTTGCAGTGTGCACGTGGAAATAAATACCGAAGCTTAAGGCTAAAAGTTAAATCTCTCCATATGCCGTTGAGTGGATGGATGGCAGACTTAAGATTACTTCCAATAGGCAGACTCATGGTACAGATGACCATTTCCACCTGTGTGAGCTAGCCTTCATAGAACGTTACTCTCATACTCTGACCATATTGTTATCTCCCTGACCGTTGACCTCTGACCTCTGACCCGCCCTCTGCCTCCACAGGGTATCAACCTGTCTGGTGGCCAGAAGCAGCGCGTGGCGCTGGCTCGCGCCGTCTACAGTAACAGTGACATCTACTTCTTGGACGATCCGCTGTCGGCCGTCGACTCACACGTCGGAAAACACATATTCGAGAACGTCATCGGGCCCGAGGGTATGCTCAGCAAAAAGGTCAGTCTGCTGTGGTGATGAGGAGTGATGACTCCTGGTCCAGCAGGGAGTCATGTGTCTTTGTAATTTCTAGCAGCTCCATCTGCTCGTCTGCTGAGCATCATAGCCGGGAGAATCGCAAGCAAAACGAATAAGAAAGATTCTCGTTTCTCTCCGTTTTATCCACTGATTCTTGTTTAACATTGTCCCTTTTGTTGACCCGCGACCTTTGATGTGGGACCTTTTGTGACCTGTTCTAAGCGGTCTCTCCCTTCTCACAGACTCGCATTCTGGTGACGCACGGCATCACCTACCTGCCGTACACGGACACAATCACGGTGCTGAAGGAGGGCCGCGTCTCGGAGACGGGGCCCTACAAGCAGCTGATGGACAACAAGGGCGCCTTCTCCGAGTTCCTGCTCCAGTACCTGACAGAGGCCGGCGAAGACGAGGACGTAGAGGGTGAGAGAGATGCGGCATGTTCAGTGACTGGGGCTTCTGCGACGGATGTAACTTCAGTGATGTTAGGGAATGCAGGGGAAGGCGAGACGAAAGTCGAAACTAGGCCTATGCGTGGGGATCGAAGTTTAATGTCCAAACTCTAAATTATAGCCATCAATTTAACACTTTGTGCTGGTTAAGCTTCGCATCACCCTAGCCATGATTATCGGCTGATCCTCCGTAATTCACAACTGGCGTCTGTGGTATCTATCGGCGGGGACACACGGGACGACTCAACTCCGCGCCGAACCTCCCGTCTTCTATTTCTCACTGCCGCACTGTGCAGGGTCGAACGGCGGACCTGCGCGCGCAATTCCGTCGGACAGAGGAGCGGGGGCTCCCCACCGCTCCGTCGCTCTACCTCTGACTGCCGAGCGCATAAGTACAAAACTCTCGACGATCCCACAAACCGAGAAGCAGCGGAGATCACCCTTTTCGGGACGTAGTTATAGTCCGGTTCGGGCGTAGTTTTGGTTAGGAAGTCGTATTTTTGTTTCTTTGGAAATGATCGAAGGCTACTACGTGGTACCGATGCGCCTCGTTTGGGGTTATTATGTTTGGTTGGTGACGGTTTTTAAGCTTCAGTTGGTGAAGCTCAGTATTTAAGGATGACGGTTCTCAAGGCAAGAACCTGCTGCATATTTTATCAGACGTATTTAGTTGTAGTTCAACTCCCATCTAAGACTGGGCATTGGGGGCTTGCTAAGAATACTCTGCTCATCAGCATGTTTTGTGAAAAGTTTCTAAGGAGATCAACTACACCTTTCCAGTGACATTGGACAGGAAAGTGAGATTAGTTCATTTGATGATCTAGGTATGGAGTTACCGGATAAAAGGATGTTAACAAGATTGCAGTTGGTACACATCACAGCGAGTCTATTTGTACCGCCTCCGATTTCACCTCATCAATTCCTTTTACAACTGGGCTACGCAGCTCACATACGCAGCTGACTCGCTGAGTTTTCCATCTCGCCTATTCCGACTGCGAACTCTATTTGCTATTTGAGTCGTACACATGTATCGCTCAATTCCAGAGGGTGATTCCGTGTCAAAAGGGATTGACGCCAGGAAATCATCGGTTCTGTGCATTGTCAGGCCTGCGCCGTGGCATTTGGGGTGGTTC